>NC_069145.1:52703120-52719173 GCF_943734635.1 Anopheles cruzii
AACATCTTAAATAAAGTTTCGAATTCGAATTCGCAAAAATAATGGATTTCTCTTTCAACAGTCTAATATTTTCGAAACCTAAACATATCAGACAATGTTAAAAAAAGTGTTTGTCAAATCAATTGCGATCTTTTTTTCATTCGAAAGACGTCAGTTCGCACCGTGCATCAATTTGAATGCAAAAACAAAACGATCTTAGAGTCACAAATAAGTTATAACTTGAAATGCATTAGCGCTACATAAAAGCAAAGTTTATCTGCCAAATTATGTATCGGACCGCATGAGCTAACCGAATTTGTAAACCTGACAAAAATAAACGTAACAGTTGTCCGAGGACCTCATTATTGTATCCGCCTTTGATATCGAAACCGACCGCACGTCTACGTCTCGTCTTGCGGCAGCCACAAAGCAACGGGAAATGAACTCCACATTGCGAGTTTGACGGCCGCCATTTGCAGAAGGAAATTGAGCAATTTTCATGCCACTACGTGCGCAGAATTTTCACCCAACGGGGAATGGTGCGGAGAATAAAAAAGGATACCCAGCAACGAGATAAGCAACAAATGCGCTGTGTAGGGAAAAAGCCCCAATAATTGCGCGTTAGCCTTGAGATAATATGATAAAAATATGCACAGAAAGTAAGCGGCCCACCTGTTCCGCCACATGGGGAATGCTAATTACGTTCGTACCTTTTCTGCGCGTTCTTCGCCAGCCAGGATAGCGATTAACGTTTGCCGCAGTGTATCGTTACTATGTCTCGGACCAACATCCCGGACCCGGCTATTAGTCCGCCGATTAGTGATATCCGATTCCTCCAAGCAGGGTGTCTTCCAGGGGATCAGATGTTTTCGCTTCGCTTTTTCTCACAGAACCAGGAAGGACCCATCGCGACCCATGCTGGCGGATGCGGTACACCTGTCGGTCGATGGACACGAAACAATGGGGAACTGCGTTCCCATTATTGACCCTGTTGAGGTCCCACTGTCTCGAGAAAGTGCCCCGATATCGAGAGATAAATCAAATCGAGGTGCCAGAAAGGGGGTCGCCGTATTGTTTAGCAAACTCTACGCAATCCAAACTGAAGATACGATTGCTGGATAGGAGTTTTCCATGTCTCATGAGTTAAAGAGAAGTAAACTTCCCGGTCCCGGTGACCGGTTTGGAACGGGTAAAACAAACCGCTCCGTTGTCTGTTTAATCTCCCGGTGCTCGAGGAAAGCAAACGCTTCTGCGACGTAGACTTCTTGGTCCTACCGTCCTGGGGTCCTTGAGTCGGTGCCAGCCGAGCGGCCGCAGCGATGAATGCCTGGGCAAAAATAAATACGATGAATGAAGAAAAGAAAGCTCTTAGCATAAAATAAACACACTGCTTATTGTGCCTCAAGGATGCTGAGCGCCCCGCCCTACCAATCCGCCCCATTGAACCGCCGTCCGGTGCTCCTGCGCACTCGGGATATTTCCCGGGTCTTCCGGTTCCCGGCTGGTTCTCGCTTTTTTTTCTGCTCTTCTTTTTCTGTTCCGTCTGCACCCTTCTAACCCGTTCGTGGGAAGCGCGGAAAGCGCTTAAATAAATTTGTTTTCTAAAATGAATTATTTCCGTCTTCAGTTTCGCCCCGGTTCGCTTCGCCCCAGGCTGGGATGGCCCGCTGGGAGCCAGCTGGTCGGCGAGGATTTATTTTCGCGATGTAAAACGAACCCCGCGAGCGCGTCAGCTATTGTCGGGCGCGACTGGCGGGAGTTCATGATGCTGGAGCCTTCTTCCCGATTGATGAGACGAGCTGACGAGTGAGCGGCTCGTGCCGGGGTTGGCGGTCACTCTATTATCCTGGTTCGTCCCCCGAACGATGAGGATGTTTCCATTATTTCGCATCGCAAATTGATCATCCGCCAAGGAAAACAATCAGAGAGAGAGCGAGGGAGAGGCGAGTGACGAGATTCGAGAACATAACTCAATATTTGCCTGCAATTTGCCTAGAAAATATTGATTTTAATGCCCTCATCGTTTCTTTGCGAGAAACTTGGCACCGGCACCCCGCCCGGGAGCTTGTATGCCTTTGTATGAGTGTGTCTTTGTGAGGAAAATATGCAAAACCTATGCCAAGTTAGCAAATAGAATTAGTCCCGCTGCTCCAAGCGGATGCAACGGGAAGCTTTCCGGGATGAACGGCGTTTTTCTTAACGCATTTATGCTGCGTTGGGCAGAAATTTCCCAACCAATCCGGCCGCGTGATGGACAACCGTCACACAAAAGTGCAAGCTTCTGCTTAGATTTTGCGGGTGCCAAAAGTTTCGGTCGTTTTCAGAGTTGGACGCCGGAGTCCGAAGCATATGTAACAAGCGCGTGCCACCTCCATCAAAACCGGGCCCCGGCATCCATTATGCAGCAGAATTTGTAACTGAAATTGATGAAACTTTTGAAGCCCGTGGCGATGGATCAAAAACTTGGCCCCGTTTCCCCTCGGTGAGGACCCTCGCCGCACACACACACGGCGAGTGACATGTAGCGCCACGGAGCGCACCGAAAGTTTTTCCATTAAATCCACACTTCGAGCGGGAACCTCCAGCCAGGCTTCCGGATGCCAGGTCTCTGTCGGCAATGGGGGTGTCGAACGACGAGTGAGCCGAGCCTGAAGTTGCTGAATCCTCTTTGATGATGATCAAGAGCAAACATTTAATTTTAATTAAATTCTCTTCCCACTTTCCGGGGCTCGGGCCTTCAAATGACTCATCGGATCGATGCGCACTGCGGGCTGTGGAGGGATGGAAGGAGTGCTGCCATGATCGAGTACGATCAACGGCAGTGTCGGAAAGTCGACCAGGACACTTGGCGCTTGGCGCGGCGAGTGTCGCGGCCATCTGTCGGCGAAGTTTCGGACCAGCTGCGGACCACTGAAGAAGCGAAGCAAAGGGCGGACAAGCGAAGAACACTGAGAACACACAAATTTTGGTTTTTGGTAATTGTAAAGAATTTTATTTCCCTCAAATCAAGTTGCAAGTCAAACAGTGCGCATAAGATACAATGCAAAACGTCGCGGCGCCGAGGAGGCGTCGGGTCAGTCACATCACTTCACGATCGCAGGTCCACCGCAGTCGCTTCGTCGGTGGCGGTGGTCGTCCTGCTCCTTCGATGGTGCGTCGGCCTGCGTTGGCGCGCTTAGTCCTCGAGGTCGAAGGCCTGGTCAGCCTCGGAGAAGGAACGGTATCCGTGGGCGGGAGCGGGCGCGTGGTATCCTCCGTGGTGGGCAGGGGCGGCGTGTCCGTATCCGTGGCCACCGTGGGCTGGGACGCACGGCACGTGGGCGACGTTGGGAGCGCAGCCGACCAGCAGGTTAGCGCCGCACTTTACATGCGGGGCCTTGGCAGCGTAAGCGTGGACGACCGGGGCCGAGTGGTGAGCGTAGCCGCCGTGGTGAGCCGGAGCCGGGGCGTGGTAGGCCGGGGCCGGTGCGTGGTATCCCTTCGGGGCGTCGTATCCCTTGGGCGCCGGGTAGTCGGCCATCGCTCCGATGACGACGATCGACAGGATGACTGCAGCAACGATGGTGTTCATCTTGATGAAAGGTTGGTGGTGGTGGTGGTGGATTGGGTTGGCACTTGGGCTAGGACACTTGCTGTTTGAAGTGAGACCGGATGGTGACTGATGACTTACTCGGTGCCACCGGTCACTATTTATAATCCGAATTTCACCAGAACCGCGAGGTCCGGGTTGGCAAACAAAAAACATCGCCCGTTGCGAACCGGCCGAGGCGGGCCGCCCTTTTTCCGCCGTCAGCACGTTACCGGGGTCGGGGGCCAGCAGCAGCAGCGCCCGTGAGGTGACGATGTTTCCAAATTTTATTTATTTATTTTTTATTTTTCATCAAGCGCCCTGCGCAGCGCTCCGTTGGCCGGACACGTTGTCCAGGTGTGGGGCAAGCGCGACATCGCAACAAGGAAATTGGGCAGTCACCAACAACAAGCTGGCCACCAACGGGCCAGCCGTTTTTTGCCGGCAGTCAAAGGTTGGTGACTTGCTGCCACTTGCCTGGTGCTACAAACCGCGAGAAAACAAGTGGGACCCGAAAGAAGAACCACCTGAGACAGCGGTTTGTTGAACCTTCAGAAAACATGTCACAAACTAGCAAAAAGGTTCTGAAGTAATTGTTTCGGGTTTGTTTCGGCAATTATAATTTAAAATTTCTAGAGATTATCTTCACGATTTGCTTGGTTCCAGACATGAGCTGGTTTGGTTTGTGTAATTTTATCGTAACGACTTTTTGAACAAGCCGCTGAACGCATTTGAAGCTAGTAATGTGTGTTCTTTAAAACGTGTTGACAAAATTTAGCAAAAGTGGTTGATGTAAAGTTCATTGTAGCATCGTTTCTGGAAAAATTTTGCTACAATTTGTAAAGGAAAATAAATAAAGTAGGTTTTGTTCGTTTTTAAAGGAGGTGTGGACATTTTGTTGAGAAAGTGCTACACATCTACAGATAAAGCTTCTCAATCTTTCTTGTAAATTGTTACGGTCAGACAGACTATTTCTGTACATTTACGCATGAAATACTATTTATGCCTAATGGGCTTTGTGGGTACATTTTTTCGATCATTTCGCTCCAATAAGGCGGTATTTCTGTAATAACGCCGCGAATGTTGGCTTGCATCAACTCTACACATTGCGATGAAAAATGTTCCAACTGATGTAAATTGCTCGAAAGAGATAGATTTAGTTTATCGCGAACTATATAGTTAACCACGAGCCTCAATCTATTCGGCGAAAGGAATTGATTTCTTTAGTCTAACTGATTTTGAGGCCCTTGAAACGGTGTATTTGCATTTTGAATGTTCAGGTTTTGGGTCAGTAAAAAAATACTGACCACCGTTTTACTGGCCCTTGACTGTTCTATTCCGACCACCGCCAAACGTAGACGCAAACGGAGCCTCTATATGAATGTCAACAACGAAGGCCACGTGCCTAAAATTCCAAGAGTGGTTTATTTTTAAATTAACTTTAACATTATTTTATTTAAACATCAACTTAAGTTTGTTCGGTTTGAAAACGTCCACTTCAGCGTGATGTCCTTCAACCGTCCTTGTCATGGTCGTGTCGATGGTCATGTAAAAATCTTTATTCTTTGCTGAACATTTTAAGACATGGTTTAATAATAATTTTTTTCCACGCATCTTTGTTACATACAAATTTATGGAAGATCATTCATTGCTTTTTAAGGTTTTTTAATTTTTCCATCAAAATGACTATACTTAAGTAGAAACAAACGCTCATAACTATACAGTGAAAGTATATAATTTTAGCCACCAATTAGTTTCTGAGCGTCATTCAAGATTTTGTGGTTGTTTTAAAACCATCTTAGGATTTTTTTCTAATTACTGCGACACCTAAACATCGACCTGATTCTTTTTTGCCAGGCAGCTAACGCAGCTCAGCTACTGCAAATCGTACCGTAGAACGTTTTACATATCATATAATAATTGAACCTTTTGCGGTCAAATATTGGACGGAGCGTGTGTGCCAAAAAATGAGCGATTTAAACCCTTTTGCGTGATGATTTTTGTAATAAAAAAATGCCGTTGTACATTAAGGAAGTATCGCTCAAAAATATTAGAATCATCGTTTAGTCATAATAGAAACCATTTCCAAATAACATATTGTGCATATTGTGTGCATAGCATATTGTGTTACAAATCAAATATAGCATTTTATGCCCAATAATAATCAAGCAGTATAAAGTATACCTTTAGTTTGCATTATATTCTACGATACTTCTAGCGCATTTGTCATACCTTAAAACGAAGCATTAGAAAGAATAGAAAGCATTACATCAACATTTGGCACCCGTTGTTCCGTCACAAACCAGTCGCAAAAATGGCAATAACCTCGGCAGACACTAATTGCCATGTATTCAAATGTTGGTGGCTCACAAAAAATTGGCCAAAAAAAACCCTGAAAAGGGTTTATTTGGCTACTTGAGCTGGCCTTATGCCGGATGGTAGCTGGAAAACCATTCAATTAGCTCCGGATTTGTGTGGTACATTTTTTACAAACTAAACCCCTTTCTAGACGCTTCCGAAAAGCTGCTTATTATTGGCACGATGGCACTTTCCGTTTACAAACCCACAACTGCCGCAAAAGCAAACTTCGGATCATTACGGCTTTCAACCGTGCATTTCGGCCGTGGGGCCGAAAATTGCTGAAACAACGGACCCGTGTTGGTAATGGGCGTTTTGTAACTTTAGTTGCCAGGTCACTAATGAGACCGACTGGGCAAAAGTGTTCGAGTTGCACGGGGGAAAAAAACGGCTACGGAGAAGAGCGTGGCCCGAAACCCCGGCGGGGGTTGCGTCCGGATCGATCGATCGATGGGTGAAAAGTGCTGATGCTGAACACCGTTTCGTTCGCTTTTCGCCGGAAATTGACTATTCAACATATAAATTGGTGCACCGGGCGTTTCCGTCGATCAGTCACCCGCCAGCGGCACAGTCAATCGTCATCAACATTGTCGGCCGAACATCAACCCACCAGCAGAGAGACAGCATCAACATGAAGTGCATCCTGCTCGCTGTTACGATCCTGCTGGCGCTCGCTGCTGGCTCGCGCGCGGACTACCCGGCCAAGGGATACGGCAAACCGGCGCACGTTCAGTGCGGATCCAACCTGCTGGTGAGCTGCCACCCACAAGTGGCGCACGTGCCGTGCCATCCGGCCCACGACGGATACCACCACCATGCACCGGCCCCGGCCTACCATGCGCCAGCTCCAGCATACCATGCTCCGGCGCACCACGCTTCGGCCCCCGCTTATCATGCTCCGGCGAAGTATTAGGCAGGTTGCGCGATTGGTACCAGTTTTAAAAGCGTGTGCGTGTGTTCATTGAGGTGTTAGTTAAGTTTTTTTTTCTATTATTTGGAAGTTTAGTAAAACAAATTATCGAAACCAAAATATCTGACCGTTTGTTTCGTTCCTTTCTTTGAATGTTCATCCGTGAGTTCGTTGGGAAAATTGGGGTTGAAAGGGTTGAGATAGGTTCCCGCCACAAGTTGCAAGGTTGGGATCAAGTTGCGAGGTTGGCAAACATCTGAGAGTTTTTCGTCGAACGACAGGATTTATTTTTGAGTTCCTTTTAATGTATGTTAATTTTCTGTAAATATTGTGCGGCATGAAAACAGAATTTTTCTTCGCCAATCCTGCGAAAATGTATCCTAAAGATGATTCTGATTGTACAATGATTCAATTTAATACTCTCTTGCGAGGTTTACATACAAGGAAATAAAAGGTAATTCCTTCAGTAGAAGTAATCATTCATATTTAAAGCGAGCATTGAGCTCGGCCCGGCCATGGCCATCGAATGTTTGGGTGTCCCGGTTAGCCCGGGCTCGGATCGAAAGCAATTTTCCAGAAAAGATTCGATGCTTTGAAGTGCACGCCGTGCGCAAACAGTTTGCTTAAAGTGCGCTAAATTGGAGCAACCCAAGTTTATCCGAACGACCCGAAGTGGCGCTCCGGCCCCGAACAGGTTGAGTTTGGTTTAAATAAACAGTAAAGTATGCCAGTCGATTGGAAACCACATTGCAACATCCCTCCCACCCTCGGGGGGGCCGCGGCCACCCACCCGTTGTGTGGTTGAGCCAATCCGCAATATTGCAATCCACCGGCCGTTGGCCCACATCCGGGACGGGCGGGACCTCCTCCGCCGCCACCTGCCGGGCCCGGACCCGGACGGAGTCCACAGGAAGCCCACAAACAATTTGCATTTCCGCTGACTTGTATGAAAATTTAAATCATGTTTGGTTTTGCCCGCTTTCCGCTGTGTCAACTGCCCGTGGTCCGGAGTCCGTCCGTCCGTGTGTCCGGCAGTCAAATCTGCTGTCCAGCTGCGTTGCCGGGCAGGGCAGAGGCGGGGCGGGGCAGAGGCGGAAAAAAGCACCTCGAACCACTATCGGGGAAATAATTTTACAAAACAACACAACCAAAGCCCGAGGTGAGCGCCGAGTTTGCCATTCGGTTTCCGGCGAGCCCGGCGTGCATTGCCATGGAAACGTCAAACGTCAGGAGTGGCTCGGTGTAATGAAATGCAGCTCCGAAATGCACCGAGCACTGTTTTGGTTTACTCGGACGTCGTTGGTTGTTGCTTTCAATTGTGACTGTTTGCTCCGTGTGCCTATCCGAGAACATCCGATTGATGTTTTATGCTGCCTCGTATGTCCACCGTGCAGCGTGCGCTTTTGTCCGAACCACTAAAGACCGTGCAAAAGGCCCAGAGTGACAGCCAGAGTCACTGATAATTTTGTTGACAATTCGCTCGAAAAGCATTTAGGAAGCTGGACGATGCTTCTTTCAGTCACCCGGGACCATTTGGTATTCCTATCATTAACGGGGCCGCTCACTGTGTTCATTGTGTTTTTCCCCATTGCGATTCTATATTTAGGCCTATTTCGTATGAAGCGACCATTTTTGGAAGGCAACGTCGTCCGTCACCAACTGCCACTCTGCACGTCAAAGCAGAACAATAGGGAGGCTACACCGTAACGCATAAGATGTTCGTTTCATTGTTAAAACGGACAACACAACATAGGAAAAAGTTTTGATTGATTGTATTTTATCCATCGGGCCGAAATTCCATCCGCCGAGCGGTCTTAGGAGCCTTGGTAACAGAGAGGAAATGTCAATCTCTGTGACTTACTGTAACGTTACGTTACGAGCGTTACCGAGCGAGATGAGATTAGAAAGTGATATTTTCCGTTTCTATTTTTTTATTTTTTTCTTGCATTTTTCAACAATTTTCTTCCAACATTTTTGTATTATGAGTATTTATTATTGAATCGCCTAACCAAACTGGTGGACTTTTGTGACGTACATCTTGTGCCAGTAGATGCAATGCACTCCACTGTAACGCTGGTAACGGTGATTTATTTTGATCGTCGTTCAACTAAACCGTTGATAAGCTACAAAAAGGTCGTTCATTGAAGTAGCTTTGCATGAATTAAAATCGGCCACTGGGCATGCCAAACCATCACAATCGATGGCAATCAAAACTTGGACCCAATAGCTTGGATCCAATACATCAAAACCTCTACCAATTTGGGCCTCACTAATCACCGACTTCACAACCATTAATTAATAGATTTGCCCTAAAAAATATACCAAGTTCGCGCTTTCGCAATGATTGTCACATCAAACACTTCAATATCCAATTCCAAATCGTGTGAAGCCAAACACGCAGCATAACGTTAGATGTTCCCGATCAAAACTCACTACGAAATTTCACGCTTCAAAGCCATTTTTCGAAACGTCCTAATGGAGTTCTCACACGCCTTATTGGTGTACCGAAAAGATTTTGGCCATTTCGGGGGCCTGGGGCAAATTTTCACACCCTCAGCCCTGGCCACCGTCGGCTGCTCCAGGGCCCCGGGGTAACACCTGCCGCGGTGCTGCGAACGAGCTCATAAGATGCTAACCAGAACCGGACCTGGGTTGGGTGAAAAACAATTGAATTTTATTGCCCGTTTTCGAGCGGCTCGAGCGCCGTTTTTTGTTGTTTTTTCTCCCGCATAATAATTATCATAATTTGATATTTCGAACCGTGCTCCTTGCGGTGTAGCAGCTTCCGTTTGAGCGGACATGCGCCTAAAGGCACCAGTGCTCCGCATAATTGTTTTCCATCCCCAATTCAATTACCTAGCGATATATATTATTTTTTAAATATTTTCTCAAACTCCCAAGGGCCCTCCCGAAACGGGACGGAATGAACACGAAACAACACGATGGTTTTCACTGTCTTAGTCTAGTTTATTTCTCAAATCGAGTTTCGAAGTCTCAAGTTCCCGCACCTTAGTCCTCCATCTCGGCGGCACCCTCAAAGTCGCTGGACCGCTTGCCGTAGCCGCCGTATCCGTGGGCCGCCGGCTTCGGTGCCTCGTATCCGTGACCGTGTCCGTACTCCTTCTTCGGCGCCTCGTATCCACCGTGGCTGTGTCCGTACTCCTTCTTCGGGGCCTCGTAGTGGGCCTCCTTCTTCGGGGCCTCGTATCCGTGGGCGGCAGGCGCGTGGTAAGCGGGGGCCGGCGCATGGTAAGCGGGGGCCGGCGCATGGTAAGCGGGGGCCGGTGCGTGGTAAGCTGGAGCCGGAGCGTGGTACTCCTTCTTGGCCGGTGCGTGGTAAGCCGGGGCCGGCGCATGGTAGGCCGGGGCCGGTGCGTGGTGGTATCCTCCGTGCGACGGGTGGCAGGGCACGTGGGCGACGTGCGGGGCGCAGCCGACCAGCAGGTTCGAGCCACACTTCACGTGCGGGGCCTTCGCGGCGTACGCGTGCGAGACCGGGTGCGAGGGGTAGACGGGCTTTCCGTAGCCATCGGCGGAGCACACTCCCACCAACGCACTGACGGCGGCGATCACGACGAGGAACTGCATTTTGTTTGCAAACTTTGGACGGAGGACACAGGAGCGTTCGAGGACACACGACACACGGCACTGACACTGTCCACCGTCCCGGGCGTTACCTTTTATACTACCGAGTGATCCGTTCGGGGCCCGGAGTTGGAAAATTGGCGACTTTCCCATTTTGCTGACTGCTCCGAAAGCTCCCGGCGGCTGACCCGGTTCCGTGGGTTCCGCGACTTCGGTTTCCACAACTTCAGCAACCGGCATGTTGACGTACGCGCAACTCGTAACATTATACCGATTCCGAGGTGGGCGCCACCCACCCCCCCTTGGTAATGGAGCCCATCTTCTGACAACCTCATTAACCGGAGGTCGGCGCCCCAGTTTTTGTTTGCTCCCGCTTGCTAGGAACTAATTTCCGGTAACTAACCGGAGTTGGAGCCGGAATCAACCGGAATTGCGTTACATTGGCGGCTACCGTTCGCCCCAAAAACTGCTGACGGACTCGCTGGTGGCCGCTCGCACCGACGATGACAGGATAATTGTGATTAAATTGCTTCTCCGTCAGCGTGCCCCCTTGCAGACCAATCCCCGCGAGACAAAACTGTGAGGAGATGCAGGAGCATAATTAGCGCATGAATCACGAGTCCCCACGCAAAAGCCACGCGGCCACGGAGAGCATAAAATGAAAATTGAATTAAGTGTAGCCGTACATCGTAACGAATCCCTTCAAATTAAAAGATACACACGAACCGTATCCACCGCCCGTGGCCGCCTCCTACATCGCCTCCCTCGCCCTGCCATGCAAATACGAGGATCATATCGATTCACTCAGAGGCTTAAGCCCTCAGAGCTGACTCGGCCATTCCCGGGGCCCCCAGGAACCGGGTTGCTAAATCTTCGTCTCGTGTGCGCCTCACTTCACGAAAATGTTTGTTTTCGTTCTCCCGAGACGGCACCAAACTAACGTGGCGCAATTCTTTCAATTTGATTTGTTCTGGTACACTTCGTCCGGAAACTTCACTCGGAATGATTACGTTCCGACGCAGATTTGAGCGGCATGTGAGGTTGACGGGCGACGTTACTGAAGCCAGGGTTCTGGTTTCGGCTCCGACTCACGACAGAGATTTTTCATGTAAAATTGCTTTTATCTTAGTGCGCCTGAAACTAAAATTGAAATTTAATGGAACTTTATCGCTATTACATTCCAGAAGTTTTCAGGCGTTGCTTGGTGTGTCTACAGAAATGTAAATCATATTGGTCGAAATAAATTTTAAATTGGTTTTTTGAAGCTAAACTTGAATGTGAATCATTCAACTATATCGTGAATAACCCAACTATTCAAGTGTGTTTTATGTACATTTACAAAAAATCAAATTAAGTTCGTAAATCTGGAACACTTTTCGTATACAAATTTTAACATATCCACCAAAACTCACTTTGAATACAAAGCCCGGTAGACGCCAGCCGAAGGCACTGGAGACCAATCGTAAAGTTGTACCATATGATTGTAATAATACCGTAACGTTTCCGGTTAAGTAGTCTATAAAAGGCTCAGATTCCCGGAGTTGCGGGCCGTACCTACTGAAGTGTTGAAAGTTTACGACACTTGGTGATATTACTTACCTTAAAACGACCACCCGACATTCCTGTGTTACATCTTTTGGTAGATAAAATAATTCATTCATCAGGTACCTTTTAGCATTTTCAAATGTAATCTTTTGCTGTTCGATGGGTGATTTGAAGTATACATCGGATTAGAACTTTTACGGTTTGTAGTAGAAACTCTTTCTCTAGTCGGTTTTGACTCCTGTATTTCAAAACGGAATACACACAAAAGTCAGAACTATACTGTGAATATATTGTCATGTTCAACTCAACACTCTTTTATTTTTGGAGCATTAATACATGATTTTTGACCATCTTGAGTTTTTCTTTATTTTGTTTGTTTCAGTTCACGATTTTTGAATAATGATTTCCTTGAAGTTTTTTAAGAACTTTTCAATTGTTAAATGTTAGATTATGGAAACAAGCACAAACTTATCGAAAACTGCTTTCCACATAAATTCCAAAGCGTTGCGATTGCTGAAGCCATCTCATCTCGTTCATCATGCAGCAGAACAGAAATTAGGGACAATTTTAGCGATGCACTACACTGATGCGATGCTTTGGGAGTGAAACTAGAAATGTGTAATTTCGTCAGTTCGGTTACGGTTCGTCCGGACACTCCATATTGCGATGTAATAATGCCACTAGCAGGTCGACTCATCCATACCAAATAGCAGCTCGCTGGATAACGCACAATGCATAACTTGGCCATCCAATATGGATTGGCTAAATTCGGTTGATTTCGACCCCGACCCGACAAACAGCATAACACGTGCGTGGTCGATTGAACATCGTAGCATGCTCCGCTGTCATTCGCTCAGAATTTGCTCTCAATACATCACGCTCGAAGCCATCTTTGATTGATCACCTTCGCCTTTCAGTCGTGTTCTTTTGAATGCGTTCATTTTTCTTCGCTCGGCGCAGAAAGTTCTTGGCGTCCACAATTGCGGAAAGCTGCCGGAGAAGCATGACATCGCGCGCCGTTTTTAGTCGCAAATGTGATTATTTACTCGTAATCCAAAAATCATCCATCTATGACAGAGAAACGTGAATGGAATCCCAGTTCGCCCCGATGCCCGGCATAATTGGAGCTCATCGTCCTGCCCGGGGCAAAACCCGGGGGCGATTTTATGCTGTCCACGCCATGTTACGCATAAGACGCTGCGCGATGCTGGCAACGTGCCAATTGTTGTGCGGCTTCCGTGGATGAAGACAGCTCCAACATCCCCGTTTTTTACCCTAACGGGAAGAGAAGAATCGTGAAGCTGTAAATCAGCAATACACTCCACTTACATATAATAATGAAAATTCACATTCCAGCAACGCCGTAAACGAGTCGAGCACGTGAGTAAATATTTCTTTCTTGACGTGACATCGCGAGGGGAGAACGGTCTAGAGAAGCACGAGTGACATAAACGATGAGCTGCGAAGGAGAAAAACAACCGCAGATTCGGAATGTGAATTTTAAATTTTCATTAGACCGCATTTGCAGGTGGCTGCTGTTTGCATAAACGAGTTTGCTCAAACCACGGAACTCAACAGGATGCTCCGCGAGTCCAGAATCGAAATAAATTGCGCATGATTCGGATTCGGAAGATTTAGAACAGATACTGGTACTTCATGATTTTATAAAATGTATTTATTTATTATTCTGACAACTTATCATATGACAACAGATAAGATTTACTACAACGAAAATTGCGTCATTCCATTGTGCAATTCAACATTGTTCGAATAATTACTTTGTTGAAAATGGTCCTTTCTAGAGCCGGTGTATGGCACAACACGTCGTCACGCCTTGAACGTTGTAAAGCTGTTTGGATAATCCCACGTAAAGCTCTCGCAGGAACCTCACCTCAAGGATAACTGCTACTGTGTTGCAAGTGCGCCCAAATCGCCACCACTGCACCGTAAATGCGACCTTCCGGCAGCATCGTTCGAAAGCAATACGCATAAACCTAGGCTTACCAAGCGATAGCGGTCAGCTGGAAGTCAACTGCATGGAACCATCGTCAACCATGTTGTCCGGTGTCATCCCTAGTGTACGCGGTGATACCTTATAGTGATACTCCTCTCGTACGTCGTCCAGTAAGGCCGGCCATCTCGTTACGGAGACCATCGTACGTAAGGCTTTTCTGACATGACTGGCCAAACTGTGTTAACAGCAGATAACAATAAATTGCACAACATCATCAGAATCGCTTGTAGCCTATCGACACAAAAAAAATATTTCGACACACGAAAGAAGACTTTTGTGGGTGAGGGTGACATGATCTTTCGAAGTAGACGCATTCTATAGTGGTATAGGTATTTCATTAGAATCTTGTTAGTAGTTGTAGCTGATTAAAAATACACAATGTATAGTTTCATGTTTCCAAGTTCATTGCAATTGATTGTAGTTTATCCGTAGATCGTTCTTCTTCACCGAACCGAGTAATCGGTTCCTATGAGAAAGACACAAATTGTAGCCCAGACAGAATATTAACTTAAATGCAAAAAAAAATATTGGAGATAGCAATACTTGGCTCAACATAACAGAAAAACTAAATATTAATAATGCTACAAAATGAGTTGATATGGAGACATGTTTGGAAAGAATGTTTACTCACAATGAAAAAACCTTATTACTGTAAGCTAAGAGATCGATTGCAGAAACTGAACGCATGTAACGTACCTGTTGCTAAACTAGAACTTCATTCCACCTGGAAAGGATATAAAAACAAGATAAAACAAAATTAATATTTAAAAACAATCTTTTGTACTTCGAGTTGTATCTATCTATAAAAGTATATCTATAAAATTACAGGGTACAAACTTGAATAAATAAACCATTACCTGACGAAAAATCGGCTATAGGTTTGCTTTTTCATAAAAAGTTAAATAATAACTACAATGAATTGAAAACTTATTAAAAACCGATAACAAAAAGTAGTATGGCAAATAAATTTAATTGGGTATGAAAGGAGATATGATAATATAATTTGATTTATTTAGTCTTGTGATTTTATTTATTTAAACCGTTCTTGTTCAATCTATACGTATTGGCTAATAGTTTTCCGATTTTGAAGAAAACTTAAGCGTAGGAACGTTTATTTAAATTTATTTAAGTTCGGAAACTTTTTAAAACAGTACCCTTTAGCAAGAAAGCAACAAATGTTTCTTGTCACAATGTTTGCTTCGTCTTCGTTTGTTGCAGCCGTTCACGAATCCCGCCACTTGCATTAGGCTTCTCCGGAGTGGCTTTCAAGCTCAGTGTGTCACGTTTCCTTGCAACATCCGGGGTGATTGGACTCATGTTTCTTTTATGCTCTACTTTATATAGTCTCTTTTCAACCAACTCCCGCAAGTATTGGGAATTTATTTTACAATTCCGTCCCTTTCGGTCGTCTCGGTTCTTCGCACGTGCACTTGTCCCACATCCGATTGTCTTCGAAAACCCATTTCGAAGTGTACTCGGAACCGGCACAGAAAGGTGCCTATATGCTGTGTGATTGTTTTCCTCGGTGTATTGGTGCGAAACACCATTTCCCTTGTGGGACAGGCTTGGCCCGTTTCTTGGAATTCGGCGCTTCGGCGCGCCCAACATCTGTCCAACGGTGGTCCTTGGTGGGGGAAAGTGGCTGTCGGGTCGGACGGTATTGTCACGGAACCGGGATCGGAGGTGGTGAAAATATGCGTAGTCGCCTGGGGAGATAGTCGCCCTCGGAAAGCATAGGAGCACAGCATAATAGGACTGCGCTGCGAGATGCGTACTGTGCACGAGGCCCATGTGAAAGGTAAAACGGCATTCCCTGGAAGCATTTTTTTTTCTGGAATCTTCGTAAGAAGCGAGTTAGTTAAGTGAATTTTGGGACGCAGCAGGCACCGAGGCGAGTGAGTTGAGAGGCTGGATAGGAATTTCGTTACACATACCGCGGGAAAGAAAAGCGGCCCGGATACTAACGAGGTGGGACCAACCCCCCAGGGAGAATGCAAACAGGGGGCGAGAAATTCCATTTCACCGTTTGAATTATCGGCAAGAAAATGTAACTTTTCATGCGTAGAGAAAGCTCCAGCTTAGCGCACCGAGCTA
>NC_069145.1:52719673-52724720 GCF_943734635.1 Anopheles cruzii
TGACTATCGCCCGCGATGCTGCTTCGGGTAACAGCTGCGCGCCGAAATTGTTCTGTAGGGCCGTTTCAAAAGGTAAATAAACAATGTTATTATTTCTGAAGAGATTTATTATGCGCATTAATTTGGTCTAAATGTTGAAAAATATGTTCCTGTCTCAGATGGGACGCGCTTGACATGTTTACTCTTTGATTATTTGTTGTTAGCAACCCCAATCGTGCTTCATATAAAACATCAGATATAAATTTCTGAGCAATAACGTTTTGCTCGGCATTAATGCTTCTTAAGTTGTTGGCTACATGTTTCCCGAACGTCTGGAAATCATCATCATTTTTGATCGATTGGATCTTGTTCCCTGTAAGTTTCATTACTTCGTTCGTAGTTTCGTCATTCGTTTCTCTCTTCCTCTTCCGAGACGTAGAAGTTGGCCTCGAAGCAGACCGTGAGACCATACTGCCCGGTGATGTTGACATCTCAGAGTAATAGCTATCCTGAGTGTTAAAGTTTTCATCTTGAATATCCTCTAGGTGTTCCTAAAAATAGGAAACGATATGAAATGTCAGTCATTTTCATTAGGTTTTAATTGTGATCGTCCTCGGACGAGGATCTGCCCCGCCATCCTAAAACAACATTTCGGTCCGCCGCGTTGCATCTACATGTTTGTCATCGATCGCCGCCAACCCGATCCATCCGCATGATCGTCATAGATCGTGGTCGATCCGTCACCCTTTCGTCTTATATAAAATCAGTATATATTTCGATCGGTATATAAAAGAGATAAATGACAAGCTATTGCAGGTCAAAGTCACTAAAAATCATCAAACAACAACCAGTTTACGTGTCTCGGAAAGGCCAGGGCTTCAAACACCCAGGAACCCTGATTGACAACTGGTAGTTGAATGAAATTAAAAGTTAAAAGAGACGAATGCTAGGCTATTGCAGCTCAAAGTCTCTATAATACAAAAGAAAAAAAAACGTTTTCTTCTGACAGCGGACCTTTTCGCCGCTTGTTCCGTTTTCCCATCCTAGGGCCGTTATTCGTCTTCGCTGCAATGTTTTAATACAGTCATTTTTCGAGTCTTTCTTGTCTTTCGAGTCATTTCCATTTATGGATTTTCTAAGAACAAGCCGATTTCTTATTCGATATCCTTCGTCACTAGTGTTTTTATTGCAACCGCGTGCGTTCGTTGAGTGCGTCGTTTTCTTCCACCCGATCTATGGGCGTTGATGCCTTCTTATTATCTGATATCGTTTTTTCTTATTTATTTGGAGCCAAGACGGGTTTTTTGACGGGTTTCGTTCTTATTTTATAAGTTTTTCTGGAAAGCAGGACAATCTTCTGCAACTACGTTCTCATGTTACTCCTCCCATGGCTCCCATGTTTGCTCATATTTCCACCTCGCTGTTCAGCGGTAACCATGGCGACAACTTTTCCAACATGGGTTACAGAACCGGGAGCATCACTGGGAGAAGTGTTTAGAGTTATGAGCTGACAATGTTGATGAAAATGACAAAAAATCAACAAAATGTCTTGTATCGTTGTTAGGCCGAAACAACCCCTTCAAACAACTTTTCAATGAAACTGTTACGTGGTACGAAATGTGTTGAATTCGTTTTCAATTTAGGCGTTTCAATGGTTTCAGCTTGTCAAAAACATTTAATTGTACAAGCTCTCTATGCTCCACGTTGGCCCGTCCACCAATAAAGTGGTACCTATTCTGAACTACATTGGTCGTTACTTTTAACTTCACCGTAAAGTATTTTAAACAGGACACTGAGTTATGTGGTGCACAGCAGAAAAGAGGCTTCCGGCGCACAGCCCAAAACTGGCGCAAAATTACCGAGAACGAGCTCCAGTGTCCAACGTGGATCGTTAATTGTTGGCAAGCGCTTTAAAGCCATTGTCTAACGTCCGTATAATGATGAGCAATTGAGGGCGATCATTAAAACGACTGGTTCACCTTTCGCCAGGGCTGTATACCGTCGTAGTCCGGCCCCGAAGAGCAATTGTGCGCTATTTGTTAATTTCGAGAGCACCTTCTTTTAGTACCACCGTCAAGAAAGTACCGCCAAATGAACATTCCAAAATTACCTCGCCGATTATAATAACGATTATGGCGATGATTACCATCAATTTCTCCAGCGGTATCACCGAACGGGGTCAGCCCCCGGGGTGGAGCAGAGGTGAAATTAATAAATTTGAATGAAACCTCACCTGGCAACCCTCGCCCTTCCGTATTTGACTCCTAGGGTTGTCTACCGAGAGAGCGAGAGAGAGCTTTGATATTATCCCTCCGGCTTTACCGTAACCCTTCGCGATACGTTTGCGCAGCGGAATGCAGTGATTTGACTTTCTTGATTGCACCCAACAGGGAGTGCTGCTGTTGCAGGGCGTAAAATGCACGGAACCCTCGGAACCGCCCCTGATTACCGTGCATAAATTAATTTATCTCTCTGAGGTGAATATTATGCACCGCAGAATATATTTCGATATCAACCGTCTCTGCTTGATTCCGTTCTCCGACGGCGACGGCCCTCATTAACGCTTCACGCAACACTTCACACAGTATACACCCCGAGCCCGTTTGCCTAACCCAGCCCCCCGCTTAAGGATGCCGAATTGGTGTAATCATTTCCACCGAGGCCCCCGTTTTTTGTCGACAGCGCCCGGCGACATTGCCCAATTCAGCACGGCCCACGTTGAAACCAAAAAACCCCGTATCGTATTTTTGCTGGTTGCTTGCACAAACGTCATCACCGTCGTCGTCAGCGAGCCCGGTCGATGGCGCCGCAAGTATATCCGGTTATCCGTAAATTAAATTTCGAGTAAAATTTAATAACGATTTTCATCACATCTATTTTCGATTTTCCATTTCGATTCGATTGAATTGGCGATGATATTGGAATCGAACGTGGGCATGAACGTTCGCTCGTCCTGCACCGCAGCACCAGATATCGATCTTCCCCGATGCGATCCCGTCCCGACCCTGATTTGCATGTTGCGATGCTTGTCACCTTCGAGCGGCGGTGTTGGAGCATGATTTGTGAGTTCCCGTGCTGCTCGGGGTTAGCGATGGCAGTTTGTAACACTTTGCGTAACCGCAAAAAGGCCTCCTGTAATGCCCTATCAATTCATCTAATTTATGATGCAAAAAAGAGTCCTAATTTGACATCTATTTTTCTACGCCTAACACACAGTGTAGAGTTTTGCAGTCTGCATACCGTTGCAATAAAGTAACACATCGCTCAATAAGTCCGTAGGATAGCTTATAAAACAACAATATTTTGATATAATTTGTATTTATTCATCAACATAGTCTCCTTTTAAGGCGATACAGTCAGTCCAACGCTTCTCTAACTTTTCGATACCATGTTTGTAGAACGATTTATCTTTCCCTTCAAAATATGCCTCAGTTTCGGCGATGACCTCCTCATTCGATCCAAATCTCTTTCCCTGGAGCATCCTTTTGAGATCCGAGAACAGCCAATAATCGCTGGGGGCCAAATCTGGCGAGTATGGTGGATGGGGCAACAATTCGAAGTGCAATTCATTCATTTTCACCATCGTTTTCATTGACTTGTGACACGGTGCATTGTCTTGATGAAAGAGAATTTTTTTCTTCTTCATGTGCGGTCGTTTTGCGTCGATTTCAGCCTTCAATCGTTCCAACAATGCCATGTAATATTCGCTGTTGATTGTTTTACCTTTCTCAAGATAGTCTATGAACAATATACCATGACTATCCCAGAATACGGAGGCCATAACCTTGCCAGCAGAAGTTTGAGTCTTTGGGCGCTTTGGGCGGCTTTCACCGGCTGGTGTCCACTCAGCCAACTGCCGATTTGACCCAGGAGTGAAGTGGTAGATCCATGTTTCATCCATTGTGACGTAGCGACGAAAGAAATCCTTTTTATCACGGTTAAATAGGGCCAAACATGCCTCAGAATCATCGATTCGTTGTTGTTTTTGGTCCGGTGTTAGCAAACGCGGCACCCATTTCGAACAAAGCTTCCGCATACCCAAATGTTCATGCAAAATGGTAAACACACTGCCTTCTGATATCTTTACGGCCTCAGCAATCTCCTTCAATTTCAATTTGCGGTCGGATAAGACGATTTTGTGGACTTTTTGTATGTTTTCTTCAGTAACTGCCGAATTTGGGCGACCGGAACGTTCAGCATCATCGGTGTTCGTACGACCACGTTTAAAGTCACCAAACCACTTCTCAACCATTTGCCTCGATGGAGCAGAGTCCGAATAACATTTGTCAAGCCACTGTTTAGTTTGCACGGTATTTTTTCCCATCACAAAGCAATGCTTAATGAGCACACGAAATTCTGATTTTTCCATTTTTTTCAATTTACAAAAGTTGATTGAATTGTTCACACTGTAACTTGGTAAATAATAGTCCGAATGTCATGAAACTTTGACAGATATCGTTTGAAGGTTGGTACTGTCTGAAAAATATAAGGATTCTGTATTTGTTTCGCCATCTATATGTCATCCTGCGAACTTATTGAGCGATGTGTTAAATCACGTTGAACCCATAAACTGGCGATTGAGGTCTGTAATGGAGTAAACTATAAAAAGGACCCTACAATTTATTGCTCTTCAAAGTGATGGTCACAAAATGTGTCCGCTAATGTGTCCACCGCCTTATCTATCAGCCGTTGATGTGAGCGAGATGTGAAAACTATGTCACTCCCCACCGTGCACCAAGGATTAGCTCGTCCCTCCCGAAAACCGGTGGCGGTCCCATCGTTCGTCTAGCGAAACTATACACTTTTGGCCCCATAAATTCCCTCGGGCTCGGGTGGGGGGCCCGGTCGAATGCACCATAAATTGCATTCGATTTGCAGTTAAATCCGATTGTGCACACACAAGAACGACGACGCTGTGACGTTGAGCAATTCAAATCCCGATTCCGAAAGAAACACATTCCGATTGACTCACCGTTAGGGAACCGTTCGCATGTGCGCAACCATTTCGCCGTTGGTAGCCTGCGGCGAATCCCACCAATCTTCGGCCGGGAACCGAGAGGCCCCCCTT
>NC_069145.1:52724920-52871184 GCF_943734635.1 Anopheles cruzii
CAGAGCAGATATTCTCTATTTATACTGGGGAGCCAAACGGTCCGTAACAAAAACATAACATAAAAAAAATTGACACTTAATCGGTAAGCATGTGTCAATATAATAAAAATTTATAGTTAAAATTAAAAAAAACTTCACAAATAAGAACTTACATTATCTTTACTGCGGTGCCACACGGCACATAACAACGGATATAACAGCCTCCTACCGCGACAATTTTGACAGTAAAGCGATCAGTAGGTGTCAAAAGCGTTGTGGGTCAGCAGACCCATAACGTGTTACGCGTAACAGTTATGCACAGTGTGGCAGCGCAGTTACGTTTGTAAACAAACGCTCGTTGTTACGTGTTATGTGTTACGTTTTACAGGGTCCGCTGAGCCACAAAGCTTTTGACACATGCTTACCGATTAAGTGTCAAATTTTGTTATGTTATGTTTTTGTTACGGACCGTGTGGCCTCCCAGTTATGTTTCCTAGCTAGAAGAATAGCTCTTTATTGATGTTACTCATCCAAGAGGTTTTCTGCTACTAACGAATACTACAGGGTGGTCGAATAAGCGTTCTCTTTTTCATTTGGTTATAAAACAAAAACATCGGTCTTTGTTGTCGGTTGTCTTTCATCGGTCCCCAACAGATAACAGTCCAATGGTGTCAAATCGGAACTCTTTGGAAGTCAATTCACAACACCATTTGTACTGATTATTCGCTGTCCGAAGACGCGGCGCAACCAATCAATCGTGGCTGTTGCTGTATGGCAGATAGCCTCGTCCTGTTTTAACAAAATGTCATCCAAGTTCTCAGCTTCAATTTCGTCAAAGAATCAATCAGCCAACATAGCTCTGTAGCGTACGCCTTCGACGGTTACGGCGGCTCCTTCTTCATTCACTGACACGGCGGCCGATGATGCCGCTAGACCAAAATCCGCACCGAACAGTCACTTGTTTTGCATGCATTAGCTTCTCTTGCACGACGTATGGGTTATCCGAACTCCAAGAACGACAATTCTGCTTATTAACATAGCCACCGAGGTGGAAATGAGCTTCAACGAAATGAGCTTTTCAAATATCGTACCGTTTGAGATAAGACCTACCACTTTGGAAGTAAGTTTTTAATATTTCCCAGCTTTCTTCAAGCATTTGGCGACCCATTTCGTAAATTTTTAAGTGTTTACTAAATGTCTACTATTTCCCGAATCAAATTTGACGTTTTAAACGTCAAATAATGGGTAGTTCAAAATGAGAACGCTTATTTGATCACCCTGTACTTACTCCTATGCCAATACTAATACTAATACTAGCCCAATTTATGGCTGTATGTCATCTTGCAGCCATCCAGGCGCCAACACTATACGTTTATCAATTCGTTTTGGTGTTGATTTCTATTACCGACGAACTTTAATATGATGAATACGAAATAATATCGCGTCTTGTGAATTCTTCACCGCACGTTTCTTACCGCTAATTGGATATTTTGAATATCAAAACATAATAACGTGTCTTTGTAACGTTGTTATGTTTAAAACCGAAAACTTCAAGCTTGAAACTTCAACTTAATTTGCTTTAATCTCACTCAAATTAACTTATGGCCGGTAATCAACATTTCAAATGAGCTATTTAGAAAGAAAGTATACTCATATTTAGACATATCATTTAATTATTCAGTTGCCTAACTTCTTTTCGCTGGCGAGTGTATCTGTCGGGTTATTTGTTTGTTACAGCTGTGTGATGGTGAACCAATGTGTGATTGTTTTCGATTTCTGCGATGAATAATTAGGTTAGTTGCGTTATTGCATAAGTGAAATTGATGTGACTTTGATTCTTTTCAATGAGAATATTCTTATCGTTCTCATTCAAGTACGTCAAATCGATGTCTTTCTGTGGTCTGTGAAATTGCTTTATGTTCAAAAAACAGTTTTAAATCCGTAACTTTTACTATTTGCTCTAGAATCAGAATGTTTGAAGAGAAGAAACTCAATCCCGTTCGTACTGATTTGATCCAAATGCCCTATGTGCAGTGCAGTGTTTGCATTAATGATTCATGCTTTTGTATCTTTAAGCAAACTATGTGAATCGGAAACGTATCATTTAGATCGCCCCTCACTGACTGCAAATAAATCTGCACGTTCTATCTCCATACTCTTGGTTCCGGGATATTCTCGTCGAGTTGACTGTTGAGCAACATTTAGCGGAAGTAGCTAAATCAATTATTTCTCCGATGGCCCTGTGATAACCCCTGGAAACCTTGGTGGCCTTCTTCTAATGGTGGTAATTTTTCCATCGCCTGATTCTTTTCCCATTAGAAGGCCCAGAATTGAATAACGGGCCGCGGACCGACACAAATTAGTGCTTCGCCCGGGGGCCACCGTGGAGCCCGCCGGAAGATTAGTCACAACAACTTTACCCATAAATTACGCCATCAGTTACTGTGGCGCGAAAACAACATCGGCAAATGGAGCCTCCGTACCCGGTGCCCGGTAGGAGCGGTAAGTGAAATTTGGCAACTTTTAACCAAGCATAGCATAGCCTGGCGCTGCCTCAAAACTCCACCGTTAACCGTGCCGTAGTTTGGGGCCGGAAATTAAGCGAACGGTCGATGAAAATCGCTCGCCGGTCGAGAGCAGAGCAAACAGATGTTCCGATGGGAGCCAATTTTCAAATTCGATTAAACGGCGGCCCTCAAACATTCGCCCCCCGGGCACACGATCCGGTCGGTGCCCGAAAGAGAGCAGCACACTAACTAATGTACTGCTCTGCCCGGGCTCGTTGTTATCTCCTCCACCCATTCGCCAGTTCCCAAAGGCCAACCGAAGCTACAAACCCTGGTGTATGTTGCGACTGCGAAGCGATCGGCTGCATCGAAGGAGTTGTTCGGTTCGGTCGCGGCGGCGGCGTCGAGCGATTAAATTCATAAACTCCATGAATCAGCTCGCAATCAAGTGCGAAAAACGCAAATAGCCACACCGGGCGTGGCGAGGTGTAAATCCTGGAAGTCCACGACTCCACGGCATCCAGAAGTCGGTTTTCGGAACGGAAGTGACACTCCTTGGACACCATGGAACCATGGCGTGGTAGTAATCGGCAAAATGGGTAAAAATCCGGGAACTGAGCCACTGGAACGCGGCCGGGGGGGGGCGATGCGCGTCCCCCCCGGTGAAACCCGGTCCCGGTCACGGTGCGGCTCGAAATCGGGAGCGAACGGGAGTTAGAATGAAATTAAAAATTCAAAATAACCTCATAAATCTTGCTTATCTTCATGACCGATCCCTGGAGTGAGCCGAACTGGAACGGTTCACCATAAATATGGCTTTCTCTTGTTTCACACGGTGCCCTCGGCCCTGGCCTCCTAGCCCGCGCGAAAGTTTCTTGCATTTTACAGCCCCTCATTCTCGCCCGCTTTGTCTTCTCCCGGTCCCGGAGTGGGAAATACTTTTTCGCTTCTTCGTTCGGCGCTCGGCTTGTTCCTGTTCCTCGGGGGAGGTATATGCAAAAGCGGTGGTCGAATTTTCGCTCTAGGTGAAACTGGAACTTGAAGTGTCGGGGGTTGGGCAAACTTTTTTGTCGAAACCTTACCAGTGGGCCGACCACACAGGGAAAGTCGAACCCCTCCGAGGATGTCCCAGACGGGCTGATCACTCCGTCGCTCCGAGCGCTGCTTTGGTTCGACGTTACTTCAACACACAATAATGTGGCCGTGTTATTTTATATGTTTTGAGAAGAAAGAGAAAGTCCACTACCGATCAAAGGCGAGCCACAGGTGAAGACAATTTGTGGTTCACTCACTTTGAGTTGGGTTGGTCCCGGAACCGTTGGTTGTTTAATTTTTCTCAACGCCCCGCTTGCTCGTTATAATTTGGCCACGCTTCGGCGCATCGCATGTAAGACTCGCGCTCGGACCCCAGAATTAGATTGGTGGACATCTCGACCACATTACCACCACTTTTCCTGTTTCCTGAGCACCCCCCGGGGGGAGGGCGAGAAAAATGGCAACTTTGCCCACCACGGGGTGCTACGTGGCTCCGTGGCGGCCAAGTGCGCAAGTTTTAAGCTATTTCGCTGGATGACAGCACCACAGCCGGGTTTCGGCTTCTCGCCGGTGGCAGTTGCATTCTTGTCGGCTAGGAACGACCAACTAACATGGTTGCACCAGAGTACTTGCCCGGGAAGCCGGAAATTAAAAAATATTCAACCGGCCGGAATAAAGGAAGTTGGTCAACAGAACCCCAATCCCGGGGCGGAATTCGTGACTTCAGAGCAATGGCACCGTTTAGCCGGGGGTCCGGGGGTCAGTGTGTGGGGCGCGCGGCTTAATGCAAATTTCTCGCCCCACACGTCCGTGTGTGCGTTTTGTAGTCGGTGTCGGTGTGTGTAAGTGTACTGTGAAACCGTGGCGTGACCACGGTGAAGCTGGCCAACCGGCCAGCTCCGGAGAATTCTCTCATCAACGTGGTGATGCAGTCGGCTAAAAGCCGCCAAAGACCCGGTGTTAAAGTGGACGGCGAAACGGATGTAAATAAAAGCGGGGACAGCAGACGTGTGCGGGGGGAGGCGCCGGCGACGGTGGGACGCCCCACACGCCACTTAAGGAAGCTCCGGGGCATGTTATATTAAGCACAGGCGGCAAACTTTAAATTACCATTTGGCCCCGTTTCGGTGGCGAATCCGAGCGAAGCCGCTTGACGGAAGTGGTCGTTTTGGTGCTCGGAAGCTCGGATTGGTTCCAGAACCAGAGCTCGCAACAAGCAACAGACAAGGCGGAAGTGCGGCTTTGGCTTGAAAGAATCATGAAAAAACTGGCTTACAGATTTTTAAGCCCAACTTATCGGTCGGCAATCGACGGAAAAGGGTCGATACAGGTTAAAGTGAAATTGATGCGCTGTGTAATTAATTTGTTAGCCAGTATAAGTCAGTAAGTTTGTTACTATTCGTGAAAAATAATCTATGAAGCGCAAGTTTCTAACTAAAATTGATTTTTTATGGTCTTTCTAGTCGGGGCTCCAAGTTCCGGTTCGAACATTGTAAACATGAAACGTAGGAAAATTTAAATCAATTGTGGTGCTGCATTTTTGTCGTGGTGGGAAGCAGCCATACAGCGTACACAGGGTATTCCATCACGACCTATACTGTTGAAATGATAAATAACTCCGCCATTTTTCCGCCAAGATCGACTGACAAATAGCGAAGATATTAAACCTTTTAATAGTATGGGTCGTGATGGAATACACTCAGTCAACTTTCTATAGCCGCACCCACGTTTTTAACGTATCTTCCAAACGGTCTTTCCGATTCAACTTCTGGTTTTGGGACTTTTTTAAGTAGGCAAAATTATGAATAAACCCATTTGGTTGGATTGAAGTTTTATGATTTCTAGCTTTTTATCGACCAAATACGATATAGGCACTGTCAACTTTCTATAGCCGCACTTTGAGTTTTGCTTCCGAGAATAGTTTTCATAGCGAGTTTTGCAAGTGAATTACTTAAATATGCCAAAAGGAAGTGTTCTAAGTGAAAAAGAAAAGGGATTGATAGAGGCATATAGGCTGGAGGGTGTTGCTATTCGAGAAATGGCTCGAAGAATAAAGAGATCCAATAAAGTGATCGGTAATTAGTTAAAGGATCCTAAACGGTGTGCAACTGTGCAATGTACTCCGAAAAAAATCAAGATGTCGATGAGAACCCACTGGAACATTGTTAAATTGGCGTCAAATTCGACAATATCGCTATCAAAAATCAAATCTACACTGGATCTGCCAGAGAGCAGGGAAGATATTCGCAAGGTTTTGCAAAAGAGCCCGAATATAACTCGAGCAAAAATGACCAAAACACCAAATCCAAGCCTACTACACCAATAAAAACGTGTATTGGTAACCTGAACATGGAACGTCGGTGGGACATGGTATTTTTGGGTTTTCTTCTGCTTTTTCAAGAGCACATTTTGCATCAAAAGAACCAATTTCGTTATCTGGTTTTTTCGTGTAGGTGATCTTTTCTGATGAAAAAAAAGCTAATTTGGATGGGCTTGATGGTCTAACAGGCTACTGGCGAGATTTACGCAAAGATCCAGAGTACTTCTCAACCCGTAACTTTGCAGAAGGATCTCTGATGGTGTAGCTTGGGTTTTGCTCTGCGGACAAGCACAGTCTGGCTTTTACATCTTGTAAAATGGACTCTAACGATTACATCCAGGTTCTAGAAAACTGCCTGATCCCGTTTACAGCTGAAAACCGCCGAAAAAATTGGTTTTTCAACAAGATAATGCTAGCATTCACACCTGTTCGATAACTCGAACATGGTTTGCTACCCATAAAATCAATTTGCTTGGGTGGCCAGCGCGAAGTCCGGATCTAAATCCAGTTGAAAATGTCTGGGAATAATGGTTAGACAAATTTTATGCAGATAGGAAACAATACAGCTCTATTAATGAGCTTAAAACATCCATTTTGGAAGGTACCTTGTATATTGCGAATACGTCTATTAAATGAGAAAAGAAACGACAGCATGAAGCATGACATAACATAAGCCGAGCGTCAACGTTATGTCATAAGTCAATTGTAATTAATTTAGCTATTTTAAAAACTCAACATGAAGCCTGAAATAAATCTTTGCGCTGAACTCACAATCGCAGTCATATGAATAAACAACGATAGATTGGATCGTTAATCAGATAATTCAGTAGAAGGATTACGCTCCCGGTCAAGGCTATGATTCCTTCTGCTCTTTCCACTATCTGTCGTCATTCTGTATTGTTTTATGATTTTTTAATACGAATGCTGCTCTCCGAGAGAGAGTGTGTGAGAGAGCGATTTTATCGCCGCACGTCATATTCAAATTGGTTGTGAAATTTGTAGGTCATCATAAGGCACTGTTGCACCGTTGCGAGACCACCGTGCGATAACTCTTTTTACATTAACGACTTGCAAGGCACCAACACCGTGGCAGGATATGGCGAAAGTTCATGACCAACTGGGATAATTGTTGTGCAAGGAAAGCCGGTCGATAAACAACGCCAAATGGGCAATAACGTGCAGCTTTTCAATGTTGCGATGAGTTAATAACTTCATCGCCAACGTCCAGCGCGGTGAACGGACGATGAGCATCCGATTGGAAGCCGTAAAATAATGGGAAATATTTAGCCGGCGGTACCGGCGTTTGATTAGGTCGTTTGTTAATTATTTTTAAGACAATGGAGACTCACCACCTGCATCGACTCAGCAGCGTGGAAACATTCTCACCTGGCGGTACCGTTACGGCAGGAAGTTAATTTCAGTTAGCAACAGGCGTAAATCATCAGCAAATCATGCTCGCCAACTATCCCTGTTGCTGATGCCAGCGGCTGGCGGTGCTCGATTTTGTGCTCAGGTTCGGCGACAAGATGAAAATTACAGTTCCATTGCAGTTGGTGGTTCCGGCACGGCGTTTTTGTTTCCCGATGATGCACGGATGCAACATGCCTTCACGACGATGGACGCCGGGGCTTTCGCCAGCTTCACGCTGTGCGATTGTGTTGCTGTCGGGACGCACCGTGCGCCTCCACCGGGACGTATCAGAAAATACGTCCACACACTCTCTCTCTCTCTCACACACACACACTGTGAACTAACAGTGATAGGATGCAGCTTGGTGCAGGAGGTAAGAGACGCCGGCATTATTCTCGGCGAAGACAAAACACAAACGGAAAGGAAATGCATGCATGAAACTAGCCAAACCATAATTCCGCCTCTCGAAAGCTGAGCTCGAAAGCTTTCCACATAGAAGAGCATTCTGCGTGTGTTAGTAGACCGTAGAAAACACTGAGTGGAGCAGCATGTGCGTGTGTGTTGGTCGTGAAATTGCACATATATCTGCAATTAAACAAAACACAGCATACTTGCCATAATTTATGACTTTTTATGCTCTTTAGTAATTTGCTGTAATAACGGCAAAACCCGTCCATAACTCGTTCCTCATTCTTGAACGAGCTCTTGGGATTGCCCGGGGGAGAGCCACCACCGAGGCAAGGGGAACCTGGAGGGGTTGCAAATGAAGGATGCACTGCAGCCCATTAGCAGAGGATGAAAGAGAACGGAGCCCTTGGTGTTGGTGGCTCAAGGTAAAGGATTGTGAGCAGAACCGTGGGCTGGCCATGCATGCATGCCCTTGCTTGACGTCCCACGTTCTCATCGCCCTCTCCCGCTTTCTCTCGGGGCATCGTATCCTCAAGGTTGTGGATATTATCTGTGTAAGTAACTGTTTTGTGAGCTGTGCGCTGGCGAAAGGTAAATAGTCTTGTTTCTTTTTTTCGCCTTACTTTATTCCCAAAACACACACGAACTGCCTTCGCGCAGCTCGTGAAAGAAACATGCACATGCAGGTTCGCCAACCACTCAGGTGTCCCCGCGAGAAGGCCGATGGATGGTTGCCCTTGCGCCAGGATCCGCTCGCGTTACAGTTTCGTTAAGTGGTGCAAGAGGGTTGTTTTGCAATCAGCAGCTGGAAAGTGTAACTCATCTCCGCGCCAGCGCTAGAAAGGGAAACAGGTGGACTGCGAGAGAGCGAGAGAGAGCGATAGAGGGATTATTAAGTTTCCTTCGCTTAGGCCCGTGCCCGGTGGCATCAGCATGTCGCGGTTTTACGTATCGTGCTGCAGAAGGTAGAATCATTTAATGAGAATATAATGAACACTTGAATGCGAAAACGAGTGTTAGGTTAGCTGGCATATGCTGGGTGTTGTTGTTTGCACTCAAGAGATCCGACTCTACGGTGCATGTTTCTGATGGGGAAGAAAGTGTCTCCTTGTCTTTCGTTATTGGGACCTATTTGGAGTTTGAATTAATTCATGCTGTTTTTCAATAGATGGCATTACTCACTGAATGTCCCAAATTTTGTTTTTATGAATTAGGTGTTTGACAGCTACTGTCAATGTGCATCTAATGCAGTTTGGGTGTTACGGGTAAAGTGTAAACAACACCTCTTTTAAGCATCTGAAAATGTCGAGTTTCGTTCCTGGTGAAGTGTTTTTGCGAGGAGTACAGGGTGAATATAAAAAAATGCAACAAACTTCAGACTGCTGTCATTTCGAAACCTCCCATACTACAGCTGTCAGATTTTTACCAGTGACAGTTCATTATATTGTTTATAAGCGTGCAAAAGCATTTTGGTGGGAATTTTACAGAAAAAAAGTTATTCGTGATGGAATTCAACCGTAACAGTATGATTTCATTATATTTGGCTGGAAAACCACAAGTGGCTATCTTTAGAGCCCTCCAGCATTTAAATGTCAATAAATCTTTTGTGTCTCGTACCATCGCTCGTTACAGTGATACTGGTGGCGTAGCCTGACGTCAAGGAAGCGGACGAAAAAAAACAGCAACATCACCAGAAATGGTTCGAAAAGTGAAGCAGCGACTTCATCGTAATCCGTGTCGCAGTGACCGAAAAATGGTTCGTGCGCTGAACATATCGCAGTATACCATTCGGCAAATATTGCAAAATGAGCTTGAACTAAAGCCATTGAAGTTCCAAAAAGTGTAAGATCTTACCGATACACCAAAAAAAGTTACACTCCAAAGAGCCAAAGACTTGCTTCGCTTGGCCGCAAGTGGTGAACTGGCGAATTTGGTTTTCTCCGATGAGAAACCATTCGTTATCCAGCAGTTTGTAAACAAATAAAATGATCGTGTTTACTTGCCAGAGAAGCCAGCTGAAAATTTACACCTTCGGTTGGCCACCAGAACTCAAGCGCCGGCCATGGTGATGGTGTGGGCCGCCATAACAGCCGATGTTCGCTATCCGCTCGTATTAATCGACCGTGGCGTCAAAATAAATGCCGAATATTATCGAATATTATAAAATATTATGAAGAGTGTATTGCAGCCTAGGGCACGCAAACATTTCGGTCGCAGACCTTGGGCATTCCAACAGGACTCAGCACCATCGCACTTAGCACGCGCCACCCAAGAATGGTTAAAAAATGAGGTTCCTCGCTTCATTTCCATCACCAAACACAATGCACAATGGCCACCAAAATCTCCGGATGCCAATCCGTTGGACTATTGTGCCTGGGGTATTTTAGAATGCAAGGTTTGAACTGAAAAATACCAAACTTTCGATCACCTCAAGCAAACGCTTCGCCGAGAATGGGACAAAATACCGCAGAGCCACTTGCGGGCAGCGTGTAACGGTTTCATTGGCCGTTTGAAGGCCATAATTCGTGCCAAAGGTGGCCAATTCGAACAAACCTAATTTGTTCTAAAATTTTATGAAATTTCCGACATTTTTTGCTTTCATTCAATAAAATTGAATCAAAAATGAAAAAAATATGGCGTTTTACTTTGTTGCATTTTTTTATATTCACCCTGTACTTCTTCATTACTTCAATAGGAAGAAAACTGCTATCGAAAGTTTTCGTATTTTCGTCGTAAATATGACTTATTGGGATCTACGTGAATTGAAAGAAAGAGATATTGAACATTAGATTAATTCGACAATGGACACTGACATTGGATTTATTACGAGAATCTCAAACGCAAAAAGGCTTGGATACAGCTGGCTGAACCAGGTCCATCGCAACCAAGGCAAAATATTGACTGTGCAACGGTTATGCTGTGCTTAAGGTGGGATACGAAAGGTGTGGTGCACTATGAGTTTCCAGAACCTAATGAAATCATGAGCGGACAATACTATCGACAACAATAAATGCGTTTGAAGCAAGCTTTGGGCATAAGGACCAGACCAGAATAGGATGAACGATATATTATAATAAACTGATTTTTCAACTTGACAACGTTCGACCACACAATGTCACAAATGTTGAGTTACAAATGTGGAATAAAAACCGCAGGAACTAATTGAAAGTCCTGATACATTTGATAAAAATCCGCATATCGTACGAAGTACGTTCAATGCATTGAATGAATATGATTGTCCCGTAAAAAGGTAACACATTTTCAATGAAATATTCAAGATCTTAAATTTCCAACAGATTTGCCTTGAATTGCTACGCAAATTATGAAAGGCTACGAACTGGAAAAACATTGGAGAATGTGAGAAACTATTCATCTAATCCCGTCTCTCAGTTCAAATCAATCCATTCTGTTTAAATGCGTTTCCAATCTGAATGATAATGAGATTCCGGGACTACCATTTTATGCCGCAAATGAAAATTACTCCACCAATTGGCGCGTAACTGTGCGTAATTGAACAAATTAAAATACGCGCGAATTAATGCAACTCCAATCAAAGCACCGCATAATGCGTTCTAACCGAACACCTTCCGCGAGGAGCACTTGCGGGATCGGGTTTTTTTTTTGTACGCTCTCGTTATCCTTTGGCCATAAAAATTTATCGCATGCACTTGAGTTGATTATCGGAATTAAAACTAACATCATAATTGACAACACGACGACGGCGGGCTCCCGCGGGCCGAACCATAGATCGTTTATGTTTCGTTTTTTGTTTCTTTTCGTGCCCCTCCCGTACCACTGCCATTCGTGTGCCATTCATGTTCCGGTAGACCTCAGGCGGGCGCGGTTAAATATGATGCAACGGCAATTCAGCACTGGCAATTTGTGTCATGCACAGTTTAACACTTGTCGGTAACTGTTTTGCCTCGTGCAGGCAACATAAAAAGAACGGCAACATAACGGGTCGCCACGCACAACGTTGCACGCGTCCGTGGTGTGAATGGTGCGAGTTTCGTGCCGTCAAACAATCAAATTATTTCTAATTTAATTTAGCGCCTTTCAGTCGAGCCCGACTGCCATCGGCGGCTCGATATGCAAGGACGAAGGAGCGAAGAATCGGTTTCATAATTTCGTACGAATCGATTCGCGACCGCGAAGAAATTATCTCTCGTCCCTTTTTGTAACGCGTTTCGAGTCAAATTAATTTGACGGAATGCGCCGCTCGATTTTTTTTTTCTCTTTTCCGATAATCGTTTTAAGCGATTCATTCTTTGGGCACTGATTTGTTACGCTCGGAGAAAGTTTACGCTTTGGTCGTAGTAAAGAAAATGAGAAATAGTAAAGTCGCAGGGGGAATCGTTGGTGATTTGAGTGAAAAGTTGAATGTTTCAATGTGAATGAATGAAAAAGTGAAAAGTTGAATGTTGAATGTGTCGCAGGGGTTTTAACAGTGGATTTCTGAAGTGATTCTTCAAGCAAATGAATTTACCGCTTCTTTGTGCTTAGGTTTCGGGACTCTGCGAACGGAAGCAATCTAACACGATTACAATATACTAAGCTGGCGGAAAACGTCATCGATGTTTCTTGGGTGAATTTTAAAACTTTACTTAAGCTACTTTCGATCGTTTTGTTGGAAAATTTGTTGCCTTTTTATAGGTAAGTTCATAACGGCTCTCCCATAGAAGTATTAGTCGTTATTGGTGGAAAGCTCGAGCAATCCATTTTCACAATCCTATTTTGATCTCAGTTTTCCATCACTCAGGAAATTTTGTAATGCACGAAAAAGGTGTCAAGTCACAGATAGCGAGTCACTAAAGACGTGTGTGACAATTCGTTGTCCAGATGAAACACAATACCTCTTCCGTTGGTCGATTCTGGTCGTTTCTGGTCAATTGCTAGCTTCAAACGGTGTAGTTCTTGATAGTAGAGATCTGAATTTAGTGTTTGGCCGGAAACACGGAAATAATTCATAATAAACGATTCCTCTCAAGTCCCACCATGAACCTTCCAGGCCGTTAGTTCTGGTTTGGCCACCGGTTGAGTTGCTTCACCATGCTTAGACAACGATCGTTTTCACACAGTATTGTCGTTTGTAGCCCATTCCTTATCAGCAGAATCCATCCGTTTAGGGAGGAGCTCGATTTAATTCCATTTGGCCAAAACTTCGCAGATGGAAATTCGATCCATCATGTTTTTCGGCGTCAATTATTGTGACACCTATACATCGAGCTTCGTCGTGAATCCAGCTTTGCGCAAATCATTCTTTAGCTGCTGACCAAAGAAATAATCAATCAATTCTTTGATTTTATCAACATTTTCGACGACGTGTCTACCTGTGCGAGGTGCATCTTTAACATAAAAAAATAACCTAAATGGTTCAACGAAACCAAAATTACACATTATTAGCTTTTATGGTATCTGCAGCATAATCACCATGCACAATTTCAGCGGCCTAGTTTGAACTTTCGTGTTTTTCAAAGAAAAACTGTAAAATGTATCAAATTTTCTCTTCATTGACCTCCATTGTTAACACCCTGTAACTCACAAACGAATGGAACAAACAAAAAACAATAATATTATTTTTTTTTTGTGTAAAGTATCAGTTTTAAAACGAGCCGATCTACCGACAAAATAATGGATAACTTTCTAGAAAGACTTATATTTTAAGTGCAATATAAACTTTGCAGTTTTGTGGTACAGCTGATATTTGCTGTATTTGGAGATACATCAAGCATAATATAGAGTTTTCAAAAGTTTCTTCCTAGTAAGGACAAGTAATTGAATCGAGGTTCTTCGCTCAATCGCTTGCTCTACGGTCTACCCTCTGTGCATTGCGTATCCCGGATCCCGGAGTCCCGTTGATTGATCTGGCGACTCACGCCGTTGGTCCTTTTTGCCAGTAATGAGGTGGGACCGACCGGTGGGGATCCTTTTTGGGTTCGTCCCCTTCCGACGAAGGGCTCATGGCGTCCGGCGCAAGTGCACGGAACTGTCGCTAATCTATCAGCGGTAAAAGCCGTCCCCCGGACCCATTGTAGGCTAGGCTAGGGCACGGTCAGAGCAGTGTCATAAAATGCGAGCTTTTTGTTTCGGTTTGTGGAAAGTGTAAAAAAAATTGCAGAATTTAACACTCGTCCATGGCATGGACGAAACAAAACTCAAAACGGCTATTTACTTGAATCATGGTACGGGGTCCGCTCGTTAGTCAATTGCTAAGTGCATCATCGATCCGCTATTAACTTCGTTTCCCATTTTGAAACTAATCTCCCTGCATCGCTGATTGCTGCCCGGCAGGCATTTATCTGCCCATAATCTTAGATTTAACACCATCCAGAGACGCATTTCCGGCCGCGGCCCTCACATTTGGCCGGGCCGGGATTTTTTAATGTGCTTCCGTGGCACGCACTTTATGTTGCGTGCGCTACATTTTTGTCCCCCGCTAGACGCCTCGCGGGACACATCCGAATGGGAATGGTTCGATTCGGTCCGTGCTGCGTGCCAGTGCCAGGATGCTTGATGGTGATCTGTTTGCCGTTTCTTTTTTTCTTCTCTATGACAGCTCCGAGCCGAACCAAACAACGCGAAAATGAGTATCCTTACGGGCCCGTGTATGGGACCTCGGGGCCCCAAAGCAGTCTCGGCGCAGTCAACACGGACCATCTACGGTGCTTCTAAAAATTTATGTCTCACCAGAGAAGTGTCATTTAAAGTACGTGTGCGCGGGCCACTTACGAATTTCCATACCGCCTCCTCACCCCCCCAAATGGCCGTTCGATTTTCCAGATGAACGACGTGATTTATGCGATCCAGCAGGTGCGCCACGTGTTCGTGGCGCAGAATGCGTCTGTATCGCTTTCAAAAGGGTCCCGCGCCATCCTGTGTACGGGGAAAGGATTTTTTTTCTGTAGACTCCCATCACCACCTTTGGCTCGGGGCTCGGAAAATAACCGGTTGAATTGATTGCACCAAAGTGCACTTACCGGACTCCAATCGGACAACGCGCACGATCACCCACGGTCATGCACGTGCTCCGTGAAGCATCGCATTGATTTGATTTGTGAATACACATTCTCCAGCAGATCGATTGTTTTACCTGTCCGTCGGAACAAGCGGACCCGATTGGAGAGCTACATTTTCACACGGCGTTTGGCAGCAAGCTCCACAATTAGTACGGACGTGTTCACGGCACTGACTGCCTGGAACAATAGAACCTGGGCGGGAGTAAGCAGAAGCCAACGTTGCTGTGGCTCTTCCGGAGGACTCTCATCGGGACACTGTTTCTGAAGTTCTCGTAACCTGCATCAAACAATAAATACTAGGCTGCTCATTAAGTTCTGAGCTTTTTCAACAGAGGGCATTGCTACGAGGCTGATTTTTTTGTGATATTGGTACACTCTTTAAATGAACGTATGGAAAGTTTCATTTCAATCAGTCACTTACTTTTTTTTTACAAGCATTTTAGTATCGACAGTATTTTTGGTACAGTATGCTTTACAGCTGCTATGACGTCATCATTTGATGAAAAACGCTTTCCGCGCAGGATTTTTTTTAGGTTTGAAAACAGATGGAAGTCGCTAGGGGCCAAATCTGGTGAATGGGGTGGATACTCCTACAATTCGAACTTTAATTCATGGATTTTTGCCATTTTCGAAATGCTCTTTTGACATGGTGCGTTGCCCTGATGAAAGAGGTTGTCTTTCTTCTGCAAACCGGGTCTTTTTTCTCGAATTTTGGCTTTCAGTTGCTCTAAAATGTTACAAAAATAATCAAAATTTATTGTTTTATCAACTTACAAGTAATCCGCTAGCAAAATTCCATTCGCATCCTCCAAAACTGATCCTAACATCTCTTTTGGCAATTTCTGGACGCACTCGTTTCGGAACCCAAGAAAAAGGTTCAAACCACTCCTTAGACTCTTGTTTTGATTCAGGATCATGATGATAGACCTAAGTCTCATCCCTAGTATTAATTCAATGCACAAAATCCACTTTATCCTATCGAAAACGCTTTAAGTGTTGTCAAGAAAGTTGCATTCGAATGCGTTTTAGCGAATGCGGCACCAATTGTGCAAACAGCTTTCTCGAGCCTAAAACTTCAGTCAAAATATTGGTTATACTGCTCAATGAGTTGGCTAGGTCTTGTACTTAGTTTCTATCAGTGTTTGGACGATTTTCGAAAACGATATCCTGTATTGTTTTACGATTTCGGGTGTTGTGTCTGTTTTTTGACGTTTTTTACATGGATCGTCTTAAAGGCTACTACGACCATGTTTAAACTCGGAATCCCCTCTTTGAACCACCTAATTGAAAGCAAAGAGTCCTTATACACTTTCAACATTCGTTCATAAATCTCCTTTGCGTTTAAACCTTTCAAAAATAAAATTAAATCACTGCACGATACTTGATTTTTTCCATTGTGAAAAAACTGTGACATGTCGATACTAAATGACTTGTAAAAAAAAACCAAGTGACCGATTGAAATGAAACTTTACATACGTTCATTTGAAGAGTGTACCAATCCAACAAAAAAAAACAGCCTCGTAGCAGTACCCTCTGTTGAAAAAGCTCAGAACTTAATGAGCAGCCTAGTAGCACGAAACTGAACAAAAGTTAATTATGGACACTTTTGCTCGCTCAAGGAACATACACACCGGTTTTAATCCTTCTTGTGCGCTCCGGTGGCACTTTTCCGGAACAGGCTGCACAACAATTATGTATGCAACAATGGACCGATAAAGTAAAAATGGCTAGGATTAGAAATTTGTTGCCAACCCCCCCCGGATTCAAGTGTTGCCGGATCCGAAAGCATCCCCTTAGCTGAAACAATCCGACCCGAGCCTCTCAGTGTGTGTGCGAGCTAAAAGCACTCACAAGTGCTTTACCTTTCCAGAAGCCATTTAGCCCCCCCCCCCCCCCCCCCCGGGGGGGGGGGGGCCACAGGGGGGGGGGGGATAGTTGTAGTTTCATTAATTGCCCGAAACTGCGCAAAAATACATCCAATACCCAGGACCACCTATGTGCAACCCGCGTTCGGTCACGTTCCGGTCCGGTCGTGCAGGGAAGCTGTAGAAAAACTATCGGCCCGCCCTGGCCGCCCGCAATTGGACCCTACAAAGGAACCGGAAAATGGTGAGGTGATTCTGCAGGACCGCCAACGCCACTACCACCAGCACCTTCTCGGAAGCCGCGAGCGAGTGAGCGGAAGTTGGCCGAAGTGGCCCCATTGTGGAGCGGGTGTATTGTGCCCACGCGTGAAAGCTAGGACCTGGCCGAAACGTGGCCAGCCGACTCCCGGGCTGGCCCCGGCTGTCGGTGGCTATGGAGATTCCGGCTTTTCGCTGTCCTTTTTTCCTGCCTGCTCTCGCTGCTGCTTCCAGGATCTGCATCTTCCCTAGTGCCGTGAAACTATTCTAAATAATTTATTCATGCATTCGCACGCAGCACTCTCACGAGCAGGGGGGGCCCTTTTGGGTGCAAAAAACCTGGTGGCCCTTCGAACCCGGGGAACCTGGCTGTTCCGCGAGTGAACTCAGCCTCGTGGCCATAGTTTTGGTTTTATTTTTGGCCAAAAACCGAATTTATGTTTGATTTGTAGTGCAATCGGACGCTTTTTCAAATTATCTCAATTATTTGCACAATTATGCGTTTGTTTGTGTTAGTAATATTTTCCTGTTCCGTGATTGCCGCTGACGCACTGGTTCGGAAATCCTTTTGCAATGATTCGGCGCGGCGCAGCTACACGCATTCCTTCCCACAACGAAAAAAAAATGCTTGGGGCAAATGGTTAGTTTAACATTTTTTGCAATAGCAATATTTTTAAATTGTAGTACTAGATCATTGTAAATTGTTGTGCTAGGGAAAGGTCCTTTATATGTTTGAATTGTTTAAAACCGTCTAGAAGTCTAGTAGAACAAATGGTTCGTCGAAATCTAACATGCCCAGCTGTGGGGAAACCCCACTCTCCCGGGAGGCCGCAGCCCTTATCGAGCAGGTTGATGCAATTACACAACCGACCGCCCCCACACACACGCAACCGAAACAGGATCTGACGCTGGTCCACTTGGGAGAGTTTGATAATTTTAATTGCGATAATGAATTCTCGGCCGCGATCTCCACCCTCCCGGTGGCCACTTATTTTCCGACCAACACATTTCTCCACCACCCCCGTTCACCCTGTTCGTTTCCATGCCCGCCCGTTGACCGCGGCCAATTGCGCCAGGACACCAGAGACCGCTCCCGTCTAGCCCCGGTTCGCTCTCTGTGCCTCTGTGCTCTGTGTATGTAATTTACTTTTGTAAAATTATTTTAATAATCCGATTTAAAACGGATTACCAAGTATGCTCGTACGTGACTGGTCGCAATTACCGGATTGCGAGCACACAACGGCCCACACGGTCTGCGGCCCATGGACGGCGCGCATGTCCCCCTAGCCAAACTTGCCGAACCGGCGGAAAGATTTAGTTCCGGTTTGTTTATGGGTTTTCCGAGAGCCACGAAAGCGTTGGATGTAATTTCACTTTGGTGGGCTTAGGTCTAATGAGTCCCGGCCGAGAAGCTTGTGAATCGTTATCAAAGTTTGAGCCTTTGACGAACGAAGCCTCCCATAACTTCCCATGCTTAGGGATAGTTAGAAGCGACAATATACCGATAACGGTAGGTTTTCAAATCATTGATCCAGACCGATCCGGAGGCGGAATTTTATCCTTACTTTACTGTGCTTGAAACAATTCATTACCGCAGTGCTTAGGCTTGTGTAAGGAAGATGCTACGGTATAGGGTGGTGAAATAAGCGTCCTTTTTTCCATTTGGTTGTAAAAAGAGAACGACTAACGACTATTTTTCAATGCTTAAACATTTGTTCGAAAGGTTGATTATCAAATTTATGTGTGAAAAACAATTTCGCTCAAATGTCCACCACGGCTGGCTTCGCAGTAACCTATGCGGATGACCCAATTTTTTAGCACTTTTTCGATAGTCTGTGGGCCTATCTCGGCCCACAGACAATCAGAATTATTTATTACAATGTCAGCCAAATATTATAACTTAAACACACGATGTTGGCGGACTGACCGACTGACTAAGACTGACGTTTATTTGCCCTTGTTCTTATTCTATCCCTCACACTTCCTAACTTACTTACTATACACACTTACTTACTATACACACTTATTTACTATACTACAATCTCCCCCTTAAACGGAGTTTACCTATCTGGGATATTTTAACCTCGGTTGACCTTCTAACCGCTTAGATCGGATCACGGAGCAATTTCAATTTCGCTCTTGAGTTCGTCAATAGTTGCCGGTTTGTTCGCATAACATTTATTTTTCACCGCTCCCCAATGATAATTATCCAAAGGCGTCAAATCCCAGCTTCTTGGATTTACATCACAATTTCTGGTGAATGTTCGATTTCCGAAGATGAAGCGCAAAATATCGATTGTGGCTGTCGCTGTGTAACAGATAGCGCCATCCTGTTGTAACCAAATGTCGGCTAAGTTTTCAGCTTCAATTTCGCCGAAGAACCAATCAGCCAACATTGCTCGGTAGCGTGCGCCTTCGACGGTTCCGACGGCTCCTTCTTCATTCAAGCGCTCTGCAGACAGCGAGCTGAAAGTTGGGATCGACCAAATTTGGGACCGACGGCTTCACACTAAAGTGCCGAATTTGGAAACGTCATTTCGCCGCTTTCGTTCGGGGGAAAACATTGAGACACCTTGTGTATGTAAAACTAATCGAAGACTACTCAATTGAGGTTTTTTGTATCACAAGCAATTTTAACTTAATTATTACTTGTAATTCAAACACAAATTCATCATAAAACTGTTTTAATTCTCGCATCAAAACTCAATGGATCTTGAACTTGCAAATATAAACACAAATAATCTGTCGAAAAACAAAACAGCCCGAAATATTTCGCCCCAACCACCACACCTCCAACTATACGAACCTTGACAAATTTGCGAGCCCAATGCTGTCTATTTTATGAATTCTACTTTCGACGGCGTAACTTGACGCCGTTGCCTGTGTGAAGTGTTCCATACAATCCAATGTAAGACAACGCGTGTTGACGTTCCGAAATTTCATTTCCAGAACGCACTTGGGATGTGTGCTGACGGCTTCATTCATACGGCGGCCGATGATGCCGCCAGACCAAAACAGAACAGTCACTTTTTTTACATGCATTGGATTCTCTTGCACGACGTGTGGGTTTTCCGAACCCCAAAAATGACAATTCTGCTTATTAACATAGCCGTCGAGGTGGAAATGAGCTTCAACGAAATGAGCTTTTCAAATATCGTACCGTTTGAAACAAGGCCTACCACTTTGGAAGTAAGTTTTTAATATTTCCCAGCATTCTTCAAGCGTTTAGCGACCCATTTCGTAAATATTTAAGTGTTTACTAAATGACTACTATTACCAGAATCAAGTTTTGCGTTTTAAACATCAAATAATGGGAAGTTCAAAAAGAGAACGCTTATTTGACCACAACATAATTTCCATCAAGAACCACACAGTCATTCCTGCACTGCTCTAATACCACTTTTATTCCCAAGCAGTTTATACCAAGAGAGGAAACCGATCAGATACGTCACCAGGAAGTCCGATCCTCTGAAACACCGGATAATCGATAAATGAACCAACACGTTCTTTTGCTATCTTTACAATGTCAGCTAACTGGCGCAACGTCCCTTTTCGGTTATACAAAACGATTTTGTGGATTTTTTATGTTTTCTGGTGTTACCGTCTCATCCACTGCGGTTTGTATCATCGGTGTCTCTTCGACCACGTTTGAAGTCAGCAATTCAACTTTTAATTGTTGTTTCTGATGGAGCAAGCCCTTATAACATTTTTAAATCTTTGAACGGTATTTTTCCCATCAAGACACAGTGTAAAATTGGTGTTGATCCAACACGAAAACGGTCACAATGCGCTAAACTTATTTACTTTCTACCAATAGAGCCTCTAGCCACCGAAGAAACTGCATTCACTGGCTACGTCGGAAACAATATACACCCCGGGAACAGCATCATCAACAAATAGAAATGGTATACCCCCTATTGGTCATAAAATGATCCATAGTCAGCATTCTGGTTCGGAAAACAAAACTACAACTCAAACCTAACAGCAACAACAGTACATCAATTCCGGGATAAGGCTATTCTGAAGTGGAGGAAATGCCACATGTTTCTTAAGCTACTCTTGTTAAGTTAGATTAAGTTAAATATCATATTAAGTAAAACTAATAAATACGACCCGGTCCGTTCTTCTAAGATGAAAAAAACACGAATTTGTTGTTGATCCATTGCCTTTAAAATAACAAAGTAGCCTTGAACAAGAACAAGCAAGCCTTGAAAATAACAAAAGTATTGTCACTCTTAGCACAATAACTCACGAACTTATAAGTATGATGAAATTTTAACAGCTTACTTTTGACGGTTAGTACTAACTGAAAAACGGTGAATGCAATAAGACTAGTATTTTAAACTCACAAACAACTCACCACCAAAGCCAAGATACTGTACAACCAACCGTCAAAAGGAGATCTGCTAGCGGAGAATGTATGAAATATTAACACGCTCACGGGGGGCGCCTTGAGCAACCAATTTCGATTATGGCTTAAGGACACACGACAAAGCCAATATTATTATGCATTGTCTTAAATCACCCTGGGCGAGGCTAATCTCTGTTGCTGATTTATTCGCTTACGACCCCCAGCTACCCGGGGGGGGATTGGTTGACGTGCGCGGCATCTTTGCAGCATCCCTTCGCAGCCCATGCCATGCTTTTGACACATTGCCGAAAATTTCATTTCCCAACCGCACCTCCCACATCCGCTCCCCGGAAGTCGCAACTTCGAAGTTCGGGTTCGAAATCATTGCGCACACATGTGCCGGAGACGACAGCGCGTGTCTGAAGTGCAGCCCAGCTGCTGTTTGCTGAATGCATTCTACCGAAAACAATAAACCATTGTCTGTCTCTCGGTTCCAAGCATTACGCGAAAATTGTCATCGAATTCGAAAGGATAAATAACGTGTTTGAAAGACATAATGCTCGCACCATTATGTCTTTTCTTGGCGTTATAAATCAGAGCACCACACTACGCCCAACTATGCCGCAAAACGTTACAGGGGTTTTTTTATTAGCGTTTTATTTAAAATCAAAACGAACGAAGCCAGTGCATGAAGCGCATGTTGTGATGCGTGCTTTTGAAGAGGTTTTAGAATATCTGCTTACGACAATAGGTACTCACTGAAACTGTACCGAGCCTAAAGCCAGATTGTGTACCACAACAGTGCACTGGTGTGGTGCGTTTCGTTCGCATCGGAAATGTGGAAATTTATGTTTCAATTTACGCTTCAAACGGATTTTCGGATGCATATGCACCTTCTAAACCATTAGTATCGCTTCGTCTTCAACCACACGACTTTGGGTTACGCAACTACGGGACGCTGTTTGGGTCTTTTTGCAGGCAGACGTTTCACAGAACAATTGCAGAACTCTTCGGGTGCCTGGGACGATAAATTTCCCGGTTCGAATGAATGATTCATTATTGGAGCACAGTTTGGAGCACCCTATTGGCTGAACCTTCAATACATCCATTCCATCGACTTGGGCTTCGGCAAAGAGCATCCTCCGTGCGGTCCTTCGATGCACTCGTCGATGGCTGCACTTTCGGCAGCTACTTCATGCGGAAGGGAGTGAAATAATTTGTAGCGCTGGTGACACGTGAATGCGATCCGAGGCCCTGCCTTGCTAAAACATGATCCTCGACATTTCCACGACACACCAGCAAATCGATCTTGTTTAACATCTTGTTGGAAGCTTCACGCTCCGCTAGAAACGCTCTTTTGATAATTGGGTGACATTTCTTCGAATTATTGAGCCATCAACAAAACCTTTTCGTTGCGTTTGAAACGCCGTGCGGATGACGTTAGAATCGGGGACGATTCTTACGCTCAATTGTAACGTAATGGCTGGAAATTTTAATAAAATGCCAAGAGTGCACCATTACGTTCAGTTTATCGGAATTTTTTGTAATTGTTTCGCGCCAATTTTTTTATTTTTTTTTTAATGATTATTGCTATCCTTCCACGGTACTTCAAAAACAACCGAAAACCACTAACCATATTTCTTATGTGACGTTGGGGAAACTACTTTCAAATAATTTAAAAATATTTATTTTTTATGTTAAACTTTTCAAAAATCGATTGAAAAATTGCGAGTTTCATGTTTGAAACAATGAAAGCTATAAACTACAGGGTGCGCCATAGTGACAGAACTAATTTTAATGTAAAAAAAACTCCGTTATTTTTCAGTCGATTGCGAAAAATGAACTGGATTTATTTAGGGTATACAGTGTCGTTTATTGAAAATTCTCTTAGAATAGTACAATTTCGATCAAATGATCGCCTTAATTAGACACACAAAAAGCGGCCCTTTCTCGTGCATTTTTCATCGTATTTGACTACATTTCGGGCTGAATATCAGCAATTTTCGCTGTGATGTTAGCTTTCAGTTGTTTAATGGTATTCGGCAGGCTGGCATACACCTTACTGTTCAATAAGTTCCACAGACAGAAGTTAGAAGAAATTCGGCGACAATAAGCACGCACAGTTTTCACAGTTGAACGATTATTTTCAATGTACGACGCTACAATTTCAACCCGTGGAGATGTTTTGGAGTAAAGCAATCCATAACTAAAATGTCAGAGACTGACGTTTCAATATATATCTGATTTTCCTAAATCGACTGAAAAATATGCGGAGTTTTTGACATTGAAACTGGTCCTGTCACTAAGGCGCACCCTGTAGTTTTCAGTGATTTGCTGCATGATGTATGTGTGTTGAACTAAAACCATTTTAAGCATTTAAGAAAAAAAAAACTCTAATCTTTTTTAACGCTAATCCTTAATATTACACAACTCCTATCAGTGGCGTACCGATGGAAACACTAGGAACCATTTTGATGGGTAGCGATAATGTTGGTTGACCTGTAAAACGAATCAAGCGTCGCAGAGTCGCTGCCTTCGGTACGAGAGGAGCAAACAGGAGCTCAAGTTGATTAATTTGGTGCATTAAGGACATAAGCAACGGCACGCGTCCGTTAACCCTGGAGCTCGACCGAGCGGCCGACCGACCGGCTGGCTGGTAGTATTTCAAATTTAATTACACTGTTCATTATCCTTTACCGGAACAGGAAATGTGTGTGAATAAACAGTGCACGGGTCACGGCGGCCGGTGTACTTGTACCGACGATCCCGACTAAAGATAAATAATAACATCCAATTCGAAGTTTAGCTCCCGGATTCAATCGCTTTCTCCTTCATCAACCCGCGTTATCCCGCAGTCGACCGGCGACGGCCCCGGGCGGGTTGAACACTAGCGAAATAAGCCAGAACTAATCCTATTTCTACATCGAATCCCCAATAACTGTCACCATAAGAGAACGGAAAGCCACCGGATAGTGTTTTTGCGAGCAAAACACACAATCGCCCAACTGCTGTAGCCCGCTGCTGGGCCGAAGGATGGCGAGCGTTCCGGGCAAAAACTGTGGCTGCCACGGGGGAGACGGAGGGATTTCGGTGGTGCCTAATGCCCGGGGAGGAGTTCGGTGGTTCCTTAACCGCACCGATGGCCCGCACCTTCCACACGCTCTCTCTCTCTCTCTCTTTGTGTAATCAAAATTAATCCAACCGAAGATTCCGGAATCGTAAATCATCCGTCCACGGGCCCACGGGTCCACGGTGGATCTTTCGCCACACACACACACGTTCACACACACGGGTTGTGCCACTGATGAACCACTTGGTAATAAGGTCATCCAAGGTTAACTGTCCGTGGCATGGTTTGGTTTGCGAGTACACGGAAAGCCAGTATAGGGCCCAGCAGCCGGAACGACGTAACCGACCGCCACCGCCACCGACGAGGACAGAGTCGTTGGCCGAACAATCACACTCATCCCGGAGAGACCGGGCCACATCCCGGAGCAAACGGTTTTCTGGCCAGAGCTGACGATGGTGCGATGGTGATGACCAACTTCGGTGTTCGGTGTCACCGGAAATGGTTGTGGCCAACGGAGCCAGCATCCTGGAGCCGTCGCTCCCCGCCCCTCACCACCGGTTGACCGCAGCACGTGGCCAGCCGGGACTTGACCACCGTCGGTGGCCGCACGGACATCGATAGCTTTCGAGAACGCACCGAGAACCGTTGTCGTAACATCGGGCCAGCCGCCAGGACCGCCAGGAGCCCGCGGGAGTCTTCGGGGAGCTTGATGACATTCTTGGGTGAATTTGAATTTATGGCAACCGGGCGGCCATTGGTATGCAGTCCGCAAGAGAGGTCTGGGGTTGGTCTAATCGTAGCACCGTTCGTAGGTGGCCAGGGCCGTCTCGAAAGAACGGGGCACCCGCAGAGCCACCCGGCCACCGGCCCGGGGAACCGATACGCCGTACGTGGTGCCTAATGGCGGGTGGACCCAATTGCATTCCCGCAGTGCAATCTTAAACCGCAGCAGCCTGGCAGAGCGTTACTCTCGTCCGCCTCGACCATAGGACCTCCCGGGGAGTGCCAAGGCACACAAACTGAGGGAGCGGAGCTGGATGTTCCACCCTACATACTACTACACGCCTAAATGGTCCAATGAGCACTCTGCCTACCAGGGAGTTAACGGGCGCAGCTTAGCACGAGGGGATTAGATTATGATTTGCAACGGTTGCGACGAATCGCTGGAGGCGCATCAGCGAGCATGAACTGGCATAAATTTGGCGCGCACAATCGAGCAGCTTGCAAAGATTAGCACACTTTGGCGGTGGCAACCTGAACCCCTGAATTAAGTAGAGATTCGTGGGGCTTTGGCTGAAACACAGAAGAGTGTTTAGAATGCAGTAATTTATGACACACCGCATCACATTGACACGGTTGTGCCGCATCTATTCTCTTTCGTGCTCTTCTTCTTGAACTAACAACCCACAGACACCATTTAATTGGAGTAACTAGCTGTTCACGTTTGGTTTAGTTACCGAAGTACCATCTGATTGACTAGGCGTGTGTGAGAAATATGTATCAAGAACTTGAATTGAAACTTACGATTTTTTGGCCCAACCAAAACGATTTATTTTGTTTAACAAAGTTTGTTTTCTTATTCTTTAAAATATTGGCCAACGCTAGCCACTACTTTCTGCCATCTTTTAGGTAGTTCCTCGATTCCGTGTCGATAGAACTTCTTATCTTTTTTGCCGATCCACTCAGAGACCCTTTTTTTCAATACTTTCGTAAGAAGTGAACCGCTGTGCTGCCAAATCGTTACTCATGCAACGGAACAAATACTAATCCGAAAGAGCAACATCTGGAGAATACAGCGGGGGGGTTAATAGTTCCCATCCGACATTTTCGAGATAGGTTTTGACCGGTTTTAAGATGTGGGGTCTTGTTTTGTCATTTTGAAAAATCAGCTTATCATGTCTTTTATCCCATTCTGGTCGTTTTATGGCAAAGCTTACTTCAAACGCATTACTCGTTGTCGATGGGATTGTCCATAAAAAAAATTCATTGGGTTTTAAAAGCTCAAAGTACACCACACCTTTCATATCTCACCATAAGCACGGCATAACCTTTGCGCAGTGAATATTTCGCTTTGGTTGCGATGGACCTGGTTCACCGAGCTGTATTCAGGCCTTTTTGGATTTAGGATTCCTGTAATAACTCCCCATTTCATCACCAGTGACGATTTGGTACAAGAACTCCTTTTTTCAGCCGTGCAAGCAGTAATAAAAAAGAGCTCCCCGCAAAAACGCTTTACCAGGAACAAAACTTGACATGTTCAAATGCTTATAAAGGGTGTTGTTTACACTTTATCAAAAAAAACCTACACTGCGTTAGATGCGTAAGGACAGTAGCTATCAAACACATATTTCATTTAAAAAAATGTGTTATGTTTAGTGAGTAACGCCATCTATTGTAAAATGGAAAGAACTAATTCAAACACCTAATATAAAACCACCATCAACACCACATCCTGATCAGTTATGCTAATGATTCCAGTATAAAGTAAGAATCCAACAAAAACAAACCAAAAATAAGTTTCATTCTTTGTTTACAATTCATTTAGTATTTTTACAATGGAAAAAAAATCAAGTATCGTGCATTGATTGAATAACCACAGACAATTTTTAAACAAATGTTGAAAGTGTATAACCTTCAATAATTACGATAGAGAGATGGATTGTTAAATTTAAACGTGGCCAAACAAGCCTCAAGGACTATCCACGTCAAGGACGTCCAAAAACTACACCAATACCTGAAATCGTAAAAAAATACAGGACATCGTTTTGGAATATCGTCGGAGATAAAATGAATTTTGTGCGTCGATTCATCACTATGGATGGGACTTGGGTCTTCACCATGATCATGAAACAAAACAAGAGGCTAAAAAGTGGTATGAACCTGGTTCTTCGGCTCCAAAACGAGTTGGTTTCCAGAAATCGGTCAAGAAGGTGTTACCAACAGTTTTTTAGGATGCGGAAGGAATTTCGTTTCTCGATTACTTACAAATTGGTAAAACAATAAATTTTGAATATTAGTTTAACCTTTTAGACCAGCTGAAAGGAAAAATTTGAGAAAAAAGACCAGTTTTGGAGAAAAAAACATCCTTTTTTAAAAGGACAATGCACCGTGTCACAAGAGCATTTTTAAAATAGAAAAAAAAGAATTAATAGCTGTGGAATCGATTTTTGAAACGCTTTCAGTTTCTCACTTCAGGGATGAAATTCATAAATTGGAATCTCGTTGGAACAAGTGTATTGATGTATAGTGATATAGATGATTTATTGATGTATAGAAAGTATACTGAATAATACAGTTTTTTTTTCAAACCGCAAAATTGTGTTTTTCTTATCTAACCGCTTCTATGAAATCTTGTTCTATACAACTTTACATTTCTTGATGTTTTAATTTTTTCCTGTTATCCTCGCAAGGTTTATCCTGGTTTTGTGTGCTTGTGTTTTATTCTCCTAATTGATTTAATGATTCAGAACTTAACAGAACCCTGTGCACGGAAACTTCTTGAAGCAATTGTCCAGAGCCTCTTACGCCTGTGAGATACGGTGGGAATAGTTATAAACATCATCGCAGTAGAACACTAAGTGCTCCCGAGTTTATGCGCCAAATCTAATTGATTAGATAATTCACAAGTTATCATCAGATTGGCAAATAAATTGAAGCAAGCTAAAACACGAGCCAGACGAGCTGAAAGTCCAATGCTCTGCCCAATTATCTGGTCTGGCCTTTAAAACTGCTTGCCCCACGCAGTACCATGCGCGCCGCTCCAGCCAATCCAGTTTGATGGCACTCATTTAGGATAACGACGACGGCCGTGGCAAAGTTGGCGTATGAAAATCAAGCCAAACCGACCGGTCAACAATGGCAGGGCAACCGTAAAACCGGGCGGGAGACGAATAAAACTCCCATAACGTCCGCAGCGCCCGATGTTTAATAGCCCCGCACATCCCGGCCGGGCGCCAGATCGCCAGGCCCCCCGGGCCCGGGTGGCTCTGGCCGTGGGTGTGGGGCTCGCTAATCGCAGCTCAAACATGGTTTTTATTTTCCCGACTACGAGGGTCTCCAATAACAAACCGATCAACATGGTGGTGAAAACATGTCAGTTGGTTCGGACTGATGGACACATGGCGTAATGAAAAGCGTGGCACATTCCTTCGGCGCCCGTGTAACCCCGCACAGCTGGAAGGTGTTGTTTTCCTTTCCTTTCCGTTACGCGGCGGTCATCATAAACGCCTAAACGATCCGATTTCTCGGTTCTCGGCTTCCCCATTATGGTGCGCGATATAATCTGCTGTGGCCCCGTATGCGTAACCATGGCCATCCCCCCCCCCATGTGTGTCTGTTGCTTCGTTTCTTGCTTGTTTTCGTCGAAACGGCAACATTTTTACTACATTTCCATGCAATTTTTCGTTGCGGGCTGTATCAGCATCTTTTCCTTTTTTTTTCGACTCCACCGGAATCGATGCTTCGATGGGCTTTATGGGTGCTGTTGAACTTTTGATTACCCAAAATTTTCGAACCCCGAGCGCCATCGGAACAAACGGTCGCGTTTTATTCGAGTGGCGGCCTTTTTTCCTGCGCTCCTTGTTGTGTTTTGGACCTTTGCAAAAGCGCAGAAGGACTGGGCCCGTCGCAGTCGAATTTTGTGCATTAAAGACACTTTTTACAGGCTGTTTAGCTGGATGCCTACATTTGGCCACTGGTCAAAACGACGCAGGCGATGGTAGCTGACCTTCTGTAATTTTGTCGAATTGCGCTTGGACCTTTATTTTGACGCTACAGAAATTTAAAATCTGATAAAAGCACCAAATTAATAGGAATTAGCTCATCACAATTATGTTTCTTTTTAGGCTGTTGTGTCTGGATGACTTAACCATCGACCGAATCGCCATCCACTTCATTTTCTTATTCAAAAGCGATGTCGAATCAGTATATTTTATTTATTTTTTATTAGTTTTGCACTCAACCTAATGCACTGTCAAGGATCGAATCAGTTCAGCACAAACGGATAATCTGCCGACGAGCCAAATATAAAGAATCAACAGCAAAAAGGATTTTTTATTCACACTTTCATTCTGCGTGCTCTGACAGCATTCCCAATGCTTTGTTAAATTCGTGGATATGGATGGCTTCAAGAAAAATTTGAATAACTTTTCACAACAATGTCTAACAGTGTCAGACATTTCACAGCGGCCGACATTTAAGTTGATGCCCTCTGGCAAGCACAATGGCAAAAAGACATAAATGCAACATCAAATGCTCTATGAAAGTATAATGAACAATACTCTCAACTTTAAGCACGGAGCTCTTCAGCGGACGTCCGAAGCGGCACGAAACGGATCGTTATCTTCGGATGCTGGAAGCCTCTTCAATCTTTCGCCCTAGAAACAGCACTGCAATGCAGCTAAAACTACTCTCTGCGTCTTGGTTGTCTCTTGTAATGTACGATGCATCACACGCCCCCTTTTTGACGAGGGAAGCCTTTCGGCCGCCCATCGTATCCTCTTTCCTGTGGGGTTTCGACAATCTTTCGTTGCGGATCTCTTAATTCTTGTTTTTTCTTTTGTTCTAGTTTCCGATCGCCATTTTTCGCCTGTTGGGCTGTCGAATGCTTCTTCGGTTCAACGGAGGAACATCCCAAGCATCATTCGCTGCTCATGCCACTTTTTCTACCCATCGGCCTCCCTTATTTCACCTTCCCGAATCTTTCTCCCCACAGCAGCATTACTACTAGTTCCAGTTCAATGAAACATTTGCTGTAGATTGAGAGGTTAGAGTCAGCCGTGCCTTTGGTTCATGCTTCTTTTTTTGGGCATTCACGCAAGAAACCGAAGAAAGCATAGAGCGTGCCGCAAAGCCATAAGAAATAATTACAAAGCTGATCAGATGAACTTCAAACACGTTCGCATTATCATTCGCGCGCTTGTCGAAGCTTTCGTTCCCACCCATTTTACCACCTTTTTTTCGAAATTCACTTTAAGGATCGCCACCCTTGCAAACTTCGACTGAAAGTTGCCGCTCATCAACTATCGCTCACAGCGTCTAGTTTAAGCCATCGAACCCAATCCAACATGCATCTTCCTGTAGCCCCGCCAGGGACTTTGCTTCCTGGTTCTTTGTTTTCGCGGAAGTTGGACACGATTCCATTTCAATCACTCAACGTTTCTAGGTTCGATAGCTCAAGCCCTAGCAGATTCAGAAGAAGACATTTCTGCTAACAATGTATGTGCGGAAAAGTCTTGGATTTCATTCAATTTTATCTCCCTTCTACTATACTACTATCCGGTTTGGGTGTTTGGCGTTCGGTGTACTAACAACGAACATCCTTTTCTGGGTAGTTCATACCAACCTGTGTACGTTTTTGTGGACTTTCATCTTTTTGGGGTTAGCTTTAAACATAATATGGAAAACGATTTGTTTTCACCATGAAAAAATGCTATGCAGTCATGCATGCCGTTCCTCATCGTGCAAATAGAGATAATGTTTAGGAAGTTATTATTTTTACATATTTGATTGCACAACCTGTAGAAAAATGTTATTCTCTTTCCAGAAAAACATAATAATATAATTATCTCCTAAATAAATCTCCCGTTTTTGTTCCGTTATGTAACATACGCTTTACTCTAAAGAAAGTGGAAAAGATATCAATTCAATAGGAAAAGATCAAATATGTTTGCCTTTTCCAAGTAAAGCTTCTTTTTTCCATTTTTTATAGATGTGGAAGTCATAACATAAATATGCCAATATAAAGGGAGTTTTGAATTAATTCATTAAGATGGAATTGTATTATCTTAAATGTTATAACTCGTGGTAGCCGAAATAGTCCTGCCTGTACTAATTAATTACACTATTAACTCATGATGCAAAATAAACCCTGTAGTGTAATTGTTTGAATAAAATATTTCGAAATTGTTACGGCTCAGTCATGTCATCTTTTCACATACCTCAAGTAATACTCAAGGTTCAAGTAAAAAACTAAATACACTTATTCTAAACTTCATCATTGAAAAGAACATTCCATCAGTTCGTACTAGTAATTTCGGAATATGTAACTGCTAAGAATTGCCAAATATTTAATTACATATGCATAAAACAGTGTAACACAATTCTTGCCGTACCGACTACAATACGTCACATTTTAGGATAAGTTAGCTCTCCGCCATAGTTTTGCCTTTGACAGAAATCACCGTATTTCAAAATTGATCCTGCTGCTTCGACGACCGATTGATCCTCGGCGTAGGAGATCAAAATCTTTACCATGTCTTTGCCATTTCTCCGTACACGTTAATCCATCCTACAATCTCGTTGTTGGCGAGAACTTTTCTATCATTTCCCTCAAAGTGTCCTATCCACAATCGATGCACTCGAGCTTAAATCATGGCTGAATGGCTCCGATCCGCCAACGCTTAGCTTCTTGCCGCCGCCGGTTTTGCATTTCTCGATGCACGATGCGCGGTGACGGCGAAGAAATTCGTCGATGCTCTATTTCAATTTATTGCATATTGCCATTTCGGATACCGGGCGATCGGGCGACCGGTAGCAATCGTGAATGTGATTTGGTTCTCCGGCCCTCCGGCTGTCGTCGGGCTGTTACGGCAGGAGATTACCGTGCCCTGCCCGACAGCAAACCCTGGATACGGGATAGCCGCGGAAATGGAAACGAATAGATTCGACGACACTGGGAACCCGGAACCGCGGGGGCCGAGGACCCGGAATCGGGCGAGGAGATCGAGAGCGGCGTATAAAAAAGGCCAACCATTTATCACAAAAGGGAGGAATATTTATTTGCAAATTGAATGCAACAAACTGGCGGCTGATTGTTTTCGCGAGCTACACAATTTGCACTCGCGCTTGTTTCATGTTCCTGCCTGCTAATGCCGCGCTTTCCTTTCCACCGCCACTGCCACGGTGCAGCGCAAATTGCATTACAAGCCCTGACAAAATGCGCCCAGGGCAATGAAGCAGGCCGATGCCAGAGCCTCGAAAGCGCATAACTTTTCCAGCGCATTGTCGAGTGGGTTGTTTATTATTATACATCAATCAAACAGTGCAACACAGTGGAATAGTGTGCAATTAGCAGTTCTCTTGAGCGATGCAGTTTTTCGGTACTTGAACACTTTTACTGCACCGTTCTGGGTTTGAATAAATCGATCCTTCGGATATTGTTTTGATGCCTTTTAAAAAAAGAAGTTATCCACTATTTAAATACATTGCAAAATAAAGCTACAAGCAAGAAAATACAAAATTATATTGTTGGACGACTTGTTTCAACAACCGCATCATTTCTTCCCACTGTGAGTGTACATAGCACTTTATGTTAGAAAAACTGCAAGGATCGGTCCACGGGCCGCAGAGACGAGCAGGTTCTAGCAACTCTATCGCTCTCCTGGCTTGCCACGGATAGACCGTTTTCTTTCATTATGTAAATAATCTCGACACTTCAATCTGGATGGGCGAGCAACGGCGAGCCCTTGCTCATTACGCCCGGAGCGAAATTTCGCCACTTATCTTCAAATCCGAATGCGGTACCGCATCAAACTTCAGCTCAGTCCGCCTTCCCCCCCGCTGGGGGTGTCCTACACGAAGCGCACCCCACTCTGCAGGCCGCGTCACATGTCGAGAACCAGCGTGCTTCGGGCTAACTGCACACCACAAGTACTTCCGCATAATGCCTTTCCTGTTTACATTAAACTCTCACAACTCGCTGCTGCTGCTGCCAGAGCAAATATGCGACTCCCGCTGGCGCTGCTTGGCTTAACATGCTCCGAACCAGATGTTCTCCGGTGAGCTGAGTGCGACTGGCCTGGAACAGGACCCTAGCGCAGCGCACTTACACCAAAATCACAATCATGCACTGAAAAGCTTCAACAGATGAATTTAAAACCAGATTCCGTGCCGTTCAAGACCTGCAATAGTTGCGCATATGCCTAATGCCATCTTTAAACATACGTTCCATCGTTAAATTTACGTTTACATCAGTCTGTGTCTGCGTCTGCGAAAAGCTGCCAACTCGCAATGGTTACATTATCAAATATTCAAATAATTCCCCAACGCAGAGTTCGCAGATTTCCGAGCTTAAATGGCCTTTGTAGTCTCGAGCTCGCTCGCTTAAGGAAGATGCATGTGGGAACTCCCAGGTCCCAGGAAGGACCGAAACTGCTCTCTTCGGTCCACTGAGGACCCTTTGGGGTAATTGTACGTCGCAAGCGACCCCGGGGCTTGGGTCTCCCGAGAACTCCGCATGCAATATGCATGCACGGGCGTAATAAGGATGTGACCTTATCGTGTCTCCATATCAAACAACTCACCGTAGCACGAAAGAATGGATTCGTTGAATGCAGATTGCACAGCTACAGCAACTTCTTCAGACGTTCTCGGTTTTCTCTGGGTCAGGATTCGCAGTTTTACATTGGGAGACCCACAAACTCCTCTACCCAGCCAGGGAGTGATTTATGTCAATCACATGCATATGCGAAAACGTGTGTAGATGCGGCGGCGCCATGTGCATCCTGCAGATAGTATCTTGCACATGACATGGCGCGTTCCGCAGCGTCTCGTATCGGGAGTAAAATAACTGTCTGTCAAAATACTACAAAATACTTAATGTGGTCAATAAAAGTTCATCACATCGATAGCATCTCACCAAGAAAGGCTACCTAAGGCCCCTGAAGCTTACTGAGGCAAAATGTGCCATGAGTTTGTATAAATAAACATGAAAAGCAAATTTGGAAGTAATTACATTTAAACATTGTTTTGTTCGATACTGAAAACAAGATTCTAACGACAGCAGTGTGCTGACGGGCACATCTGTTCCTTAAATAAGTCTTTTTGTGTCACTTGAGCCCCACTGCAACTCATTACAGAAATTAGGATTATTTAGATGATTCGAAACCTTGACTTGTTACCAAAAGCTCTCCAACGTGGTCCTATGAATGTGATAATCACAGCAAGGGTTCCACAGTGATCAATGGAATGTTGTGTGCAACTTTCATTAGATGATCATTCATAATTATCATATCGAACAGCGAGCACAGAAAAATGTGATAGATGAAAGCTCAAAGAATTAGTTTTCACTACAATTTCTTCTGAGCGGTGGTCAGAATGGTTGCTTTGCCTTTCTTAATCCTCTAGTTACTATCAAGCGATATCAGCAGACATACATACACGCCTGATGCACAAGCCAATGGTCAGACGTAAACGTACCATGAGAGTAATATAGAAATTTACAATGACCAATTCAACAAAACACACACACCCTCCAAAGCAAATGCTCTTCTAAGCTCTTTTTCTAAAGAAATCCATTATTTTCTTGGTAGATGGCTCCAAAAATTTGGTGGCACTTGAATGGATTCATTTATTATGAGTTGCTTCCATATGGCCAAACACTCAATTAGACTCCACTGTCAACAACTGCACTGTTAGAAGCCAGCGATTAACCAGACGCGGCTAGAATTAGCCAACAGAAGGACAACTGAAGGCCACGCACGGCTCTAGTGACTCGCCAGAAAATCCGGAAGCTTGGTTGGGAAGTTCTAATGCATCCACCATATAGTCCGAACCTTGCACCAGGCAATTGCCCTTTTTTCTCGCATTCTCGAAACTTCAAACTTCAAACTTGAACTTTCAAACATTCTTTTAACTCCTACCTTGCAAAATTCTTTTTCCCCTAATGCATTTCAATATTTTAGTTCTTGATCATATCAATGATTCCAGAGGGAATTCCAAAGAGAGAGACAACATCGAAATCCAGAAACAGTCGTGTGCGGAAAAGTAAATTCAAAATAAGACGTTTAGTTACACTTCATCTAGCATGAGCATACAGATTTTTTATAAACGAAGAGTTTCACGAAGCTCGAAGAACCGCCTCAACTTTCTTTCGGTCCATTTCTTTTAACGGCCTGTTACTTAACAGGTTAAACATGAACCACTCACCAGCTCACCAGAATGCGATGCCTAGGGATGCGTTCCACGACGGGTCCTTCCATCCTGTCTGGAAATTCATTAAATTTGGCACCTTACTGCATACGTTTCGCGTCAGTGCGGTAATGAAAAAGGTGGCCATAATTACATGCAATGTAAATACTTCGGGCTCTTCAATAAAACTTCATCTCCGTCACCGTCTTCCCAGCAGTCCAGCGATGTGCTATCCGTGCAGCTCCTTGGGTAGAAGGTCGGAAAATCCAAAGATGGCGTTTTCATTCAGTATTCCACCCAAACGTTTTCGTGTCCTAAAAATGATAACCCTCGGTCCCACGCCAACCAACACGGCAGATAGATAACCTTCATCATCATCATCATCGGGTCTTGTTTACAGCCCCGCCTGGTCCCACATCCTAAAACAAACATTTTCCGCCTCGCTTCACCTGTCGTGGCCACCACCGCCGCCGTTGGGCGTCTGGTGAGGTGCGTCAAGGTGTTGCAAAGTCCCCGCAATCCTGCGGGGCAGCCAGCAACGCGAAGTGGAGCACGAAAAAATAACAAACTTTTCGCAAAACACACTAAACCAACATCATCGGTATTCGGCCCAATCTGCGGGATCTTCTGGGACGCTCCGGAATCACCGGGGACGAAGACAAAAAAAATGTAATAACGAATCGAACGCACCGCCGCCATCTTGCCGGCCGTCCTCGCGAACGTTAATAATGGAAACAAAAAATCCAGATTGTGACGCAAAACGTCGTTCCGAGTTCGCTTTGAAAAATTATTCCTCTTCAGCTCGGGGTCTCGGGCCCCGAGGGCCCCGGGTGTCCAATCTTCAACCACCCAAAGACGACCGGACCGGAAATAGGGGTCACGGTGCTCTTTGCAAACGCGCAACCAGCGGGATGATTGAACATTCGAACGATGATCGGCGGAAGTCGGCGCGCCGCACGGACAGCACACTCGCAGCACCTGGGCGAGAAGATTTATCTTTTCGAAAATGAAGTGAAAATTTAAATTACAATACCTGAAAGTTCGGGGGTTGAGAAAGGGCACGGAGCACCACCGGCTGGCGCCCCCTTGGTGCCGGAAGTGGGCGACCGAAGCAAGCCCACAGACCGCGCCCAGCGCCGGAAAAGAAATGAAAATTCTTGCACAGCTCATTTGCATAATGCGGCAACGGCAGGGAGGAGAGGAGGGAAACTTCTTCCGATTCTTCTTCTGCTGCTGCTGGGCAAACAAACACGTCCTCGTGACCACGGGGACGACCCGAATGACTGTACGAAGTCCGGGACCCAAGGTGCGCAACGGTTAATGATTTACAGCACAACATCCGTCAACTGTCAGCTGGCCGATGAGATGATGAAGCCATTGGATCGGGACTGCCGGGGCTGGGTTCGTGGTGTTGGCGGGTCCCGGGCCCGGGCCAAATGGAGGTTTGGGAAAACGGCTGCGGCGGGTCGAGAGGGTCACCAAACACACAAATTGAAGCTTAGGTAGTAAGCATTAACGAAAGGAAAAAAAACAAAAATACACAACGGACAAGTACGGGCAAAAAAGATTATCCATTTATTGGGAACTATTAAGAGCAGAATGTTACTTAAGCGGCGCACAATTTGAAAAAGAAACCAAATTTAATCACATGGTCTTACTTTCTAAAAGAATTATAAAGTCGCTTCAAAATATTCTTCTGCTACATGGGTTGATGCTTCTGTTTCCAGGGCAGGGAACTTCCAGTGTCATTCCGAATTTGGTCTAAAATTTACAACCGAGCATTCGAGCGTCTAATTCGAGTTGCGGTCTAACTATAGAGTGTTCCAAGTAATTACGTTCATCTCTGGGTTATAGAGCAGTACAGACTCTAATGTTATTCAGCTGAAAAAGGTAATGGTGCGCGAAACGAAGGTCCTAGACTATTGCATACATATTGAATACATAATATAACATATCAACGTACCTACTTCATACCGGTACCTATTTATTTAGAAGTTACCATGATACTACGATATACTTTTATAACTTTTATTTTATATTCCAATTGGCTAAAATTTCATAAAGTCGTTAGTGTTTCCTAATATTATACAAATAACCTACCGTAGATTACGGGTATTAAGACCCACCTTTTTTGCAAAAAAATTCAGTCTAAAATCCAGGAGGGTCTTAATAGGTCTAGTTAGCGATTCGGCTTGCTGGATTAACCGGTTAATGCATGTAGCGGCATCATGAGCAATCTGACTCAAGCACTCGATCTGAATTCTACGAAGAAAAAGTGCTATCTTTCCACAAATTTGTCATCAATACCCGGCAACAGTTTAGCTTTGAATTGTCACATATGACAGGCAATATGGATGAAACGCCTTTGAATTTTTATTGTCCTGATAATCACACAATTGATGAGAAAGGAGCCAAGACAATTGCGATTCGTACAACAGGTCATGAAAAAAGTCATTTTACCTGTGTTTTGACCTGTATGGCTGATGGCACCAAGTTGCCTCCACTTTTAATCTTCAAACGTAAAACCCTGCCTAAGGACAAAATCCCAACAGGAGTATTGATTCATGTCCAATCAAAAGGATAGATGAACCAGCAAGGCATGGACTTGTGGTTTGATAATGTATGGTCTAGGCGACCTGGCGGCCTGTTGAAGAAGAATTCTCTTTTGGTTTTTGATCAGTTTAGAGGTCATTTGACGGAAAAAGTAAAGCAAAAGGCTAAAGAACTGAGAACCCAGTAAGAAGTCATTCCAGGTGGTCTCACAAGTCAATTGCAACCTCTTGATATCACTATCAATTAACGTTTTAAGGCAAATATGAAGGAGGAGTGGACCAAATGGATGAGTGAATCTGATACAAACTTAACTCCATCAGGCCTGTTGAAGTGGCCAACAATCTCACAAGTCTGCCAGTGGGTGAAAACTTCATGGGTTCCATCAAGAAAGATGTTATCATCAAATCATTTAAAAAATGGCTATGGTAAACGGTATTAGTAATGCTTTAGATGGCTCTGAAGATGATGCTATTTTTGCCCAAAGTGATTCCTCAGACACAGATGACGATGAAATGGAAGAATTAACTAGAAAACTGGTTAATCAATGTTTGGAAACAGAAGATATGTTTGAGACTGAAGAATTTCATAACTTCTATGATGAATGAGTTATAAATAAAGTCGTTAAAAATTAAAAATAAAGTAATTTAGGTTTTTTCTTAAATTTTTGATCTAAAAATGAGGGGGGGTCTTAATAGATGTAGGGTCTTAATACCCGTAATCTACGGTAAAAGTTTATCGCTCAAATGCTGTGCAAATTAAATTATGTGGAGCTTTCCAACCTCTGTGAAGAATTTTATAGCACATTTATTGAAGCCACATTTATTTAACAAAGAAGAAGGCGTCAGTAAGAAATATTGAACGTTCCTGTGTATTTAGTAAGATTATAAATTCTATGCAACGAAACCGTGCAAAATAAACTTACTTCTAACTACTGCTCTAGTACAGAGCGAAAAGAATAATTAAGCACAACAACAATATCAATTCCATCACAAAAAAACCATTAGCTAAATTACCTATCATTCCTTGGATATTCCACAAAAAGCATTTCAAGGTTACCTAGGAACGTAAATAATTCTTAATAAGAACGTGCTTCCCAGTAGCTTCGATGGAGGCTTCCATATTTTTAAAGTAAGTCAAACTACACGTGTATTACGATATTCTTCCTTAGCGTGGAAAACTTTGCTTAAAGTGCAGCTTGCAAGGCACGCCAACTGAAGGCAACGGATAGTTTCACCGTTTTTCTCATTACCATATTTATTGGCAAGTTGAAGGAATCATTGGACTATGTAAATAGCCCGTATTAGTCTGTTTACCTTGATTCTGCGAAGGTTCTGCCGGCCCCGGGGTGGCCGGCCAATGTGCTACGCGCCAATGCATCCGATTGCGCCCGATGTCACTGGCACCCATGGGGCGTTCGTATGGAATATGTAAATTCTAGTGTGCTATCTGCCATTTTCTCAGCCTCAGTCCAGTATTTTGCATGGGAGGGATATTCCGCATGAGACTGCATCGCTAAGGCCAGGAATCGGTAAGTTTATGTTAGTTAATGTGCGGCACATGTGAGGTGGAGCACGGTAAGTAAATCAACCCGGACCCCCCTTAGGCCCCGGGCTGGCTGAGTATGGTTGAAATTAGAAAAAAAAACATTTTTAATTGCATAATTCTAATGAGAAGCCAGTCAAGACTGTTGCCGCTAAAAGTAGGTTGCACCAGAGAATCAGAAAGTCAATTTACGTAGCGCATGTATTTTCGTGCGTGTCTGCGTTTACGGTTCAGCTCACTTTTAACTTTTTTTAAATAAAAATTAAACCACACGGTTGAGGGCACCTCAAGTAACCTCTTTCACTCAGCAGAAGTGCTTCCATTTGCACGCCGCAGCACCACCATCTCTCTAACCGCTCCAGGAGGTTCACCACAAACACCGTGACGCCGCCGCCGCGTCTGTCTCCTGATTTTGGGCGCGGCCGCGATCCTTGAATTAGTAGGCCCGGGACTCGTGCGTTGCGGCGCGTCATGCATTAATGAATCCGGCAAAACTTTCCAAACGATCTTTTTAAATTATGATTCTCATTTACACAGCAAACGGGCAAACGGTACACGCGCGCGGGGTGCGCGGAAAATAACAAATTTCAACCCATACAATGTGAGGGAACCAATCATAATTTCACTCCGAACCGAACGCGCACATACATGGCGCGGAAGAAAATTATCATACATGAAATTGAAATGCAAATTGATTTACCAGTCACCAGCCGATCGTCGTTTGATGTTGCCGAGGCCTGCGGCTCGCCTGCGGACGACAAACTACGACGGATACGAGCCTCAGCTCGCGTCAGTCTTCCGTAACGGCCAAACCAAACATTTGCTCCGCGATTTCCTTGGGCCCTTGGGTTTCGGCTGACGGAAAAGCCCAACCGCCAGCTGCGGTCGGGCGTCCAAAAGCAAATCTAATTACTACATTGAGGGGATTCCTCCCGTTCAGGGGACCGTGTTTCACACACGGTTGCGATGGTAATGGAAGATTCGAACATTTTACTATTTTCAAGGAGCTGTTGGCATCTGTATATTGAGATTATTTTCTTGATTAAACGATTCCATGGTTTGTAGAGTTTTCATGTGTAGGATCGGAATCAGAAATTAAATGTTTAGTTTCCATTGCCATTGAATTTATTACGCAGACAATGTAGCGGTCCTTTTGTTTTTTTTTGGCCCCGCTTTGATTCCGAATTCAGAAAAAAAGAATCCTTCTGAGTAGCTCCGGTTTGTGCACTCATGCTCAGCTTCCAGTAATTCGAATGCTCCAGCAACATAGCCTCAAGCATTTAGCTCACCGGGATGCTACTTTAATGATTCAAAGAAAAATAGCTATCGAGCCGAGAAAAGGATTGCCCCCTATAAATCGCGCGGAATTGAAATGATCCAAGAAAAACGGTAACAAACGCGGTGTGCGCCACTTTATTTCACGCAAATAAATTGTCTAGCGTGAAATGCTTAATATTTACGTTAACAAGCGCCGCCGCCGCCGCCGGTGCTGAATGATAACGGATCAGCTTCTCACCTTTCGAAGTATTCACAGCTCACCGCCCTGACTGGAGCGAACGGATGGAGGATTAATTGGGACAGTAAATTAGGAATCCTGTGCTCCTGCGGCCGGCTTCGCACCGGAGCCGACGCCAAACGGGTCCCGGCAATATCCGGTTTCCGTGCGGAAGCAGGCCCCGTTAAGCAGCCGCTGCTAGGCGCCCGTCACGGCAACAAATACCGTCTCCGAGTCCTTCTCCGAGACCGGTGACTGCAGTGAGTGCTTCGCCAACACCTCGCGGCTTTGCCGCCTGATACCACCGTTGAGTGCTTTGATTAACTATACATGTGATTTATTTGTTAAATTTAATTTAGAAAATCATTTCCGTTCTGGCCGCACCTCAGCGGCCCGGCGCGAGGCGTTGCGGCATTCTTCAATGGCACCCCGCGCAGAAACAACTCACGGTTGGTTGCGCGATGGCGGACGGATCCTTTCGCTCTCCACGGGGAGCCATTTCGCGCTTGATGGCTCTTTGCGTTTTCCACACACGTCCCGCGTCCGTCGCTCCGGAGGCCCTTCAAGTTCCTGACAACTAACACGTGACGCCCGCGAACAAAGGCCCGGCCATCCTTGTAACACGCACGTACCGCGGTGGGTGTTGCTCGCTCCTTTGAGGTTTGCGATTTTTACAGTCAAAAGCAGCCGAGCAGCCGATTGGCGCATCTCTTCGAACTTCCCCCAGCCGGTCGGCCGGTCCCAGTCCCGCACGATAGACGGAAGCTGTGTGAAGGCTTTTCAAATCAGGAAATTAATTTCGGATGTAATGAACTTCTTGTTGTGTTTGCCGTGGCGAGCCGGCTGCAGCGGCACGGAATGTCTTCCTTGCTCGCGGCTCCTTCCTGCTCTCGCTGGCGCGACGCTTTCTTGGGAAGGGTTCTTGGGACCGGCCCAGCGCCCCAGCGCCCGAAGAAGCCCGACCCGGTTTCCGGACGAGCGCGACCCCTACGGACCGGAAGCAGTCGTTGCCACCGGAAGCGCAAACATCGTTAAACTCGGGCTTCATTAGGTAGATTGAACCCGGGGCGATGCTGTTTGTTTGAGGTTTGTTAAATGATAGCGATGATGCCCGGCGCTGAGCTCTCGGCAATCGGCCCGGAAGGCCCGGCAATCGATGAGAGCAGATTAGAAGCATAATGGGTTTTATTTTGATTGCGGGAGTTGGCGAGCGAACCCGCAGCGAATGCTTAACGATTACATTCGAAGGCGATCTCGATTAGCAAACGTGATGGGCGGATGTCTTAAGTTTGGGAAACGAAACCCGCTTGTAAGGGCTTGTAGCGTGAAAACCTTCCAAACAGTTGTTTGGGGAAAGTATCTTTAAAGCAATGGTATACGGAAAGAAAGAACAGTGTAGTGTGTCCAAAAAAATATCAGTCATTCGTTCGTAATTCGAAAAAGCTTTCTTTACTCTTCTAAATCTATGCCATCATATTTAATCTAGCAGTAGCTCTATGCAACACATCTACAGTGGATGGCGAAACGAAGATTAGTTCAAGAACACAAAAGATTTGAGGAAATACGAGGATAAAAATTTGTTTAATTCAACCATCATAGATCAAGAATAATCACATGTTCTCAATTGTTGCCTGGTGTGGACAAAGATTTTAACAGTCTAAACACTTGATATTATCATCCATGAATTATGTGTATCACTGCATCTGACTTGCATCGGCATCTTTTATTGAACTGATCTTTGTTAGGTGCGGAAATTTCCAGCAAACAAGGCCAGATTTGTCTACATTCTATAGGCTACGTCGAATGACATGCACGGAAGAGAATTGTATACTTTCAGATTTTCGTTTTTGGGCAATATTTTAGATTGAAAATGCTTTGAGGAGGAGATATTCAGTACACGTTTATCAACTCGTTTTAGTGTTGATTTCTTACGCCCAACAGCTTTAATATGATAAATATGACCTTCATTTTCATACAGGTTGATTATTTTGTCGATTGCTTGCTTGCTTTTGTTGAAAATTCATGCAAAATCCCTATTATTTTTACCACTAATACTCAAATTAACAACTAATTTACGGCCTTCATCGGTTAACCTGCGATATTTTGAGGGTTCTGTCATAATACAAGCTCAGAAACAGTCAGATGTCTTAAGAATTCTCCACCGTGCGATTCTCAGCACTAATTTTGCACTTTGAATATGAAAACATAAATTATTGCTCATAAATAAAATATGTATTCTCTAGTTGTTTATTACCGGGCAAAACGAAGGAAATTGGTGTGAAAAACTGAAACTTTCAAGCTTCCAACTTAAACTAAACTTGTTTTCGCCGTGCTCGAATTGACTTAAGATTAATTGAGTCTACGAGATTACATCCTAATCTCATTTGATCAGTCAAATTTTGCGTTTAGAATCTCAATACAATATTCAACGTCGCAAAAGAGTTCGTTTCGTGGCTCCTATCGCAACTAGTGACTGTTGTTGACTGTGTCCTCGGATCAGTCACCTGAATTTAGCAAATAGTTACCAAGTCACGAGCAGTTTCCTACATGCTGTTAAGCTGCGGATTAAGCATTGAACCAATAAAGATTTGAAGCCTTTTGAATTAACATACTCGTATCCTGTCCAATGTTTTCTTTCATTTTATCCATTGAGCTCTTGGCTATCACCGCCTAAAACCAAGTCGAAATAAACACCACGTATAGCAGTGGCAGCCATTTATCTAGCTCAGTTTAGTGATAAGCAAGTTTAAAACACGTACATACAATTTTCAAACTTCCTTTGTAGTCTATTACGCAGTGAAAAGATAAGTTCCACCTTCATGTGCTCAAAATAGAACGGCCATAATGCAATCAACTTCTACCTCGAGCAACTTTAAGAGTGCATTCTTGCTCGCCCTGGCCGACTTCCACGGCTCGTAGCGCCTAACTCCTTCGCCACGAGCGTCTGCAATCGATAATCTTACCCGACCTCAAGATACCAGCGGGTGTATACGATTGAAACATTATGTCTTCCGCTTATCTTGTATCACCCCCCAACCGCGGCATTACGCGGAGTACTCCAGTACTTCGTCTTCAACGAGCCCAACAGCGTTGGCCAAACATTGGCAGCGGTTGTGGTAACACCTGGTAGTGGCCCCCGGTAGTCGATGTCGATAGACCCGATCGGTCCCACCGACATCGCCTAACCCCGTCTCCGGTAAGGCCCGGTGTGTGGGCAAAGCACTTTTATGCACACACGAACAAACAACGCCACGGCCACAGAGGGCGAAACAAAACAAATCCGGCCGACCGACCTACCGACCGACCGGCGGGACAGTACCCGGACAGCGGAGCATACATCACGAGATAAAATTAAATGTTTGGCAAAGTCTGACATGAACATGCCGATAAATTTAACGCTCGATAGCATAGCATCATAGAGCAGCAAGAGGGAGCGAGGGAGCGAGAGTGGCCTCCAGGCATTGCGCCGTTATGGCGGCCTAGTAAACGGCAAATGGTACGGTGAACCAAAAAAGGGGGAAAAAATAGAAAACGACTACAGAAAGCGGCTACACCGCAGCCCAGGTGACTAGGAGCGAGTGCACCCCGGAACCTAACTCACCCCCCGCGACATTCGCGATATTTTACCACCGATAACGGGCCGCGCCAGGACCTCGCCAGGACCGCTCCGCTGGCTGGCGAGGAGTTTCTACAACTGCAGTTTCTGCAAACAGCGCCATGTAATTGCTTTATGCGCGCGACGTCCACCAGCGCCAGGAGTGCCGATCGATTTCGCGAGGCGATTCCGACCCCAAACACACACACGGTGAGCGGTCCACCCATGAGCTACAAATCCTACCACGGTGACCTGGACCCAGATTGGCCCCCCCGTGTTTGGTTTGCTTCCGGAGTCCGGGGCGAACTTTTTTCCAATTCCCTCCGTTTTCTGCCCGTTTCAGGCGCGGTTTTGCTTTATGGCCCATGGACAACCTGGCTCCGCGGTGTGTGCGGTGCGGTGCCGTGGTAACCCCGTGGATAATAGATAGTAATGAACCGGAGCCGGAACTGTGGCCGGTAGGATTTTGCGTGGAAAAATGCAGATAATGGCGTTGGGTTCCCCCTACAATCGTATCGGCGCCAAGTTTCAACAGCACCAGTTCAACACCGCTCTAAACACATCGAACCGGTGTCCGGGTCGGGCCTTCCGGGGTTGGAAGTGAAGTTTCCACAGCGCGGTCCTGGGCGCTCGGCGCGGTTAGAAATCCTATCCCCAATAATAAGGCTCCCAAAACGCACCCAAATCCGTTCTTAACTCCGCTCCGCGGCCGCGACTTCTTGACGTAATTTTTTCGACACAATCCGTCCCATCGATTCGCAGCTAACGGGACCAAACCCGACCTGGGGCAGGAATAGTACAAAAACTTCAACTGCGTGTCATAGAGCCTGAGGCCACCAAACCACTGTGGGGAATTTGTGTGAGATAGACGGACATATTTGGTTTTACGAAGAATCTACCGACTTTTTTCAACGATTTTGTTTGGCTTGAGTTGTGATGAAATTCAACGTTTTACGTTTACAACCTTTTTCAGATATTTTAAGGCATCTAATCGCCTGAGCTATGCAATCTGCATTACACTAAAAACACTAATCTATATATATAAACATCAAGTTGTGTCTGTATGTCTCAAGTGAACTCCGAAACTACTGGACCGATTGACTCGAAATTTGGTATAAAGGGGTTTTAGGGGCCGGGGAGTGTCGTTATCATGGTTAGAAACCCCTCACCCCCCTCTTTCTTTGCCCTCCCATACAACTAACTGTTAAAAACATCAATTACTCCACAAGTTATGAATCGAATTTCATCAAAACTTGCACAATAGTTGCTGGTCACCTGAGAAACCATGTGACAAAATTTGGTCCTTGCAGGACGAGGGGAAGGGGGGTCCCCATACAACCCCAATCCTTAAAATACGTCCTAGGGCAATATGGGTATCGTTTCTTAGGTTTTGATGGTCTCTAAATCGATTGGTTTCACTTAAAAGCTTTTTCCTTCCTTCTTCCACCTATCACCACTCTTCATTCCATCCATCTTGAAGTAGTGTGATGTTGGGGGGAACTGCGTAGTTTGCGTTTAATTTTGAAAGAAGGTGAGAAAGAGAGAGAGCTACAGGGAGAGAGAGAGAGAGAGAGAGAGAGAGAGGGAGAAAGAGAGAGCGAGAGAGAGAGAGAGAGGTTGAAAGAGAGAGTGGAACAGAGAGAGAGAGAGAGAGAGAGAGAGAGGGAGAAAGAGAGAGTGAGAGAGAGAGAGGGAGAGGGAAAGGGAGAGAGAGAGAGAGAGAGAGAGTGCGAGAGAGGGATAGAGGGAGACAGATGGAGAGAGTAACAGAGATAGAGAGAAAGAGCGAGAAAGAGAGAGAGAGAGAGAGATTTCAATTAGGATCATATAGTAGAAAAAGTACATTTCACACCTCCCGGGAGAGGGGCTCCCATGCAAACGTAACATAAAATTCAGCATAATTCGGGTTGTTTTCGAACAAATCGAACCAAATTCTGCAGGTGGAAGTTTTTGGGAAGGGGAAATGTTCCGGTGAATATTTGAAACCCACTTTCCAAATGGTGGCTCCCATACAAAGTTTATGTAAATTTCAGCAAAATTCGAAAAGTGTTCAAACAATTAAGTCAAATTTAGGTGGTGCGAGTTTTGCCATGTATCCAACGGGAAGCGGGAAGGAAAGCTAATCGGATACATCACCGGGAAACCCTTCCATTTGGAAGAGAGTAACGGGAGACGGAAAGGGAAACTGAATATATACGTGACCGGGAAGTCTGATCGTCTGAAAAGTAGAAGTAACGGGAAATGCAAAGGGAAGCTGATCGGATACGTCACCAGGAAGTCCTTTGAAACGTCGGATAATCGAGAAATGAGGATGAAATGAGGCGTAGCAACGCGCGCCGGGATCAGCTAGTCTAAACATAAACTTACACTAAATGCGTAATCGTAAATGCAGATATCGAATTTCTGATATACATCTAATGCCTTACGAGTTTAAAAAAGGATATCAAATGATCGATGAGCTTTACCCCGTTGCGTTTATGGGAGTTTTTAAGCAAATAATTATTACCATCCGAAGTATCCAACCCATGGACTATTATTTAAACGTTTGATAAAATGCTTATTGGTCTATTTCTTCATCCAACCTTAAATCGATATTATTAACTTGATTAAATACATGATCAATCGCGATATCTTTGTTAAGTATTGAAATAGGATTAGTAGACCGGTGGCGGGTTGAATTAAGACTGTATTGGCACATTGGCGCATGACGAGGAGAAATTAAAAGTCAGTCGCAAAATAAAGTCCGAACGGGCAACAGCTACATTTCGCAACGCTCAAAAAGTATTATTTTCACCTACAATCTTCATTAATGTTTTCCTGCATGATAAAGAAATCTTGAACTATATCTTGAAAACTAGGTTTGTGGATTTTTCGCTGCCTATAACCCAATGAAATAGAACTCATTTTAGTGTCACTGATATGTATTGAGCGAATTACTAAATTTAGTAAATAATAAAAACGACATAAAGGTCATAAAGGCAATATGTTTAGACCAGGTGCCTCCATTGATGCATCGAAATATTTTCGTAAAATCAGCCTAGCGGACAAGGATGGATGCAAAACTAACAGGAAATGGAATTAAAAAGTACCTAAAATTTAATTGTAATTCCTAGTTTAGTTGCGCAATGCTCATGAATAATTTTGCTGCATTACCAAAGTTGATAAACTGTATTTTTTTCGTAGTTTTCTATACTAACTCCCGATAAAAATGGACAAGCAACGCCAACGTAAATATTGGATTTTTTCATATCAAACAAGGATCCATAACCTTTCTAATGATGTATAATATAGGCCCATTACCGATGCTGAACTGTGCTAACGATCGCGTTAAAGTAGCTGATAAAAGTTGCCTTTAAAGAATAATTCTTATCACTCTTTCGATTTTGAATGATCGACAGATGAATCCTCGAAATCTACGCAACATAAAAAGTAAAAAACTCGGATTGTTTATAGCTAACTTACTCTTTTAAGAAAATATAACTAAAATGGTCCCTTTTTAAACTGACCGCCTTTTCCTCATAGTGCGAACGTACCAACGTTTAGTCTGTCGAATCCTCAGCAGGACCAACACGGCCATAGAGAGCCGTTACGCAGTTCGTCGCCTCTTCCCAAAACGCTGCTGACCATCAGAGTACCTAGCCTAGCGCTACCAGGCCTAATTCGGCAGTCATACAATCTATCGTCCGGGACAGCGTTCCGTGTGCTGGTCGTTCGTTGTCGTAACTTTTGACCGGGGAGTAAATACAGTTTATAAATTTGCATCGCATCGCACCGTCCACGCACCGCATCGGAACCGGTCCATTGCAGGATGCAGTGCGATCTGCACTGCACCAAACAAGCGCCTGGCCACTGGCCCATCGCACCGTGCCGCGTGCCGGTGGTCCAATAATTATAAAAAACAAATAAAGCTATCCAAATTTCGGTCAACGATACCCACGGTTCACCACGCATCGCCAATCATACGGCATGGACCGCACGGACCCCGCACGGTTCCACATCCGGTTCCGCCTGCCCTGCCAAATAAGGAGGAATTAACAAGGAAAGGAAAAAAAAAGGAAAACCCCGACTCTGGCCACCTCTGGCCACACGTGATCAGTTTGCCTATTGGCCCACCTCACACGCACACACACACGGGCATTGGCAGACCGCCAGTGCCACCCCCGGCCTAAAACGGATCTGGTATTTGCCTTGGTTTAGGGCACAGAGACCACCAGGGCGCTTCGTGTGTCCCAAAATTGAAAGCAAATACTATAACCGGGGAGGGGGGGGGGGGGGGCGGAGAGGGTCTAAACAGGCGCAAAATTACAGTGGCCTCCGGCTGTGGAAGCTGAAGCCAAACCACAAACATGAAACCAGCAATCGAGCCAAACCGACCACGTGCACCGAGTGCCCCTCCACCATCCGGAACCATCTATTCGGGCCGAGGGAACACATTCCGGTCGCGTAAAAGCGATTAAAACGCAGGACGCGCCCACCAGGCTCGGCCGCCTCGCATTCGCGCGAGGGATTTTAGCTCATAAAATTGCATAATTGTGTTTTCGGCATTGTTTCGATTGCGATTGCGTCGGCCACCGTCGATGGGCCCGCTCCGTACGGGTGCAACGGGATGCCCAGGATATCCCAATTTCGGGCCGCGAATGGCGTGGTGTTCACACTTCACGCAACAATCCGACGGACAACTCCCCGAGGGGGCCCAATGACGCAGGAGTGTTTCGCGGGGTGCACTGAAATCGTTTTTAATGACGATGTGACAAAAACTGCGACTTAAGCACTCGGGTGCGGGCCCTGGACCGAAAGGGTTTACGTGGTGCACCAAATTGCATGGTGGTGTCTATCGGTTTAAGCGTTATTTGATTGTTATATGATTTTGATGTAAGTTGATTAAGCGGAGTGCATAATTTTAGCCGTTTTCTTGTTTGAGGACTCTCAGACCGTGACTTTATGGACCGAGCACCGAGCACCGTGCTAACGCTAAACCGAAGCAGTCTATCAGGTTTGAAAAACAGGATTCATTTTGACACTGATTTAAGCGGATTTAAGCCTTGTTCCGAAAGTTTGACACTCGAATCGTTTTACAAGCCGTGGGTTGCCATTCTTAACCAGATGCATTGGTTCCTTTTTAAACTCAGAGGTATTATTTACAATACAAACTCACTGGGTTAATTGGTAGATGCTTACAAACAGTGCATAGAGTTTTCAAACTAAATTCATTGCGAGTTCTGTAAACCCAGCAAATTGTTGGTACCTTCATTTTCGTACCTTGATGGCTTTAGTGATCGATATCTCGTGAAGTATCGATCATACAGTTTCCCGTTTATGATCGTTTTCAAGCTGACACTTCACACTTAAAATAATGCTCTTACTGTTTTTGGTTTGTTCCATTTAGCTGTGAGTTACAGGGTGTTAACTATGGAAGTCAAGGCAACGAAAATTAGGTACATTTTACAGTTTTTCTTTGAGAAAGGCGAAAATTCAAAATAGACCGCTAAAATTGTGCTTGGTGTTTATGATGCCGATACTGTAACAGGAACGAGAAATTTAAGTTTCGTCGACCCGGTTCAGTTATTTTTTATGTCAAAGATGCACCTGGCACAAGCAGACCCGTTATCTAAAATTTCGATAAAATCAAAGATAGTATCAAAGTTGATCGGCATGTTTGCAGTCGTAGCATCGTCCAGGAGCTAAGGATTAACCATCAAACAGCTTTAAGCCATTTGACAACTATATTGGGCAAAAACTATCGTATTGAAGCAACTCAAACGGTGGTCAAACCAGGACTTACGGTCAGTAAGGTTCTACTGGGTTTATGGTGGGACTTGAAAGGAATCATTTATTATGAGTAGCTTTCGTGTGGCAAAGCACAAAATTCAGATCTCTACTGTCAGTAACTGCATCGTTCGAAGCTAGCGATCGTCCAGAAACGGCTAGAATTGGCCAACAGAAGAGGTGTTGTGTTTCATCAGGACAACGCACTACCACACAAGTCTATAGTGACCCTCCAAAAATACCGAGAGCTTGGTTGGGAGGTTTTAATCCACCTTATCGTCCGGGCCTTGTACCAAGCGATTACCACTTTTTTCGAACATTGGAAAACTTCTTGAGTGATAAGAAATTGAAGTCAAGAGCAGAGTGTGAAAATATATTGCTAGAGTTTTTGGCCAATAATGACCGAGACTTCTATGGGAGAGGCCTTACGAAGCTACCTTTAAAATGACAACAAATTTGACAACAAAACGGTGCATATTTTACGAAAATCGAACCATCAGTATCATTAGAAAAGGTTTAAATTTCCACTCAACAATAAAGGATTCCATTTTCTCCAACCTTAATTAGAGAACGTAACGAGTGACGTGTTAAGCACCAACTTAATCTTTCGCTTAGAAACCGATTAATCGATGCAACACAGGCGATTGATCTACGGACAAGCCACTGTTCAATATTGTTAGGTCAAATAATTTTATTATACTTGTCGCGTTCAAAGGCTCAGCGGAACAGAAAGCCTAAGTGTGCCACAAATGTACATAAGAAACAAAGTATGATCAACAAAAGAACAAACACTGCAAGTTTAACAAACCCAGTGTTAAATTATTCGAGAACTGCGTTGTTGTTATCGTGAAGGCAAAAAAGTTGCCCGTAACTTTCGAATTAGTTAGGTAGTTTTCTTTTATTGTTTAGCAAGAAGTTTAAGAGTATATTGACATTTTGCGAACTTGCAGCTGACAATAAGATAGGATGCCTTTACTCATTATCAAACTCCTTTGCTTTTGCTCTTGTTATGACATTTCGTCATAACGCCGATGCGGGCAGTGCGGATCGTGCAGCAAATATTGCGCAATTTATAGCAAAATTATAGCAGTGCAGAAAAATGAGATTCGAGTAGCGACGGCTACTTAAGCGCGCGCGGGAGACGAAACAGGTCCTTTTCCACCAAAAGTGTAGCAGAACAACGATACAATAGGGCACAATTTTTTGATTCTGCGAATAAAGTAGCAAACCATAAGATAGTCCGCCTCGTTTTTTGGGTTGGGAAAGAATTTCCTAACAGCTCTTTTACCGTACAAAACTTTAAGCGAAATCGGCCCTACTTGAGATGGTCTTACAGTTATGGACAAAGATTGGTGCCCTCCCAATAAAGCGCCGTAATTAGAAAATGTACTTATCGATTTTCGATGCATGAGTAACTCAGCAACGGATATTGGCTCTGGTTGTGAACCGCAAACGGCAATCGTTAAATACTCGGAAGTATTTGCTGAAAGTTGCTCCTGTTGGTGCTCTACACCGGAGCAGTTCATCACCCCGCGAATGAACCATTTTCCAGAAGGTGGCCATTTTAGGTAGTGCACCCACGTAGACCACGTGCCGTACTCCGCTGCCGTATTTTCGGCCCGATTTTCGAGCGATTTCTTTAATGATACTCCCCAGCTCCCACAAGTCCGACGGTGCGGTGCGGTGCGAGTGTGTGATGCAGGAATGTTGCAGTATATCAACAAAGATATTAACTTTTAGACACGTAATTTGATCCCACGGCACGCAGCCAGCGAGGCAGCACCGGTAGCACCGAAAGGTCGGACAACCGGTACGCTCAATGCCTACGTGAACGTCACGAAGGCCCAAAGCCCTGGCCAACCCGGGCCGCCGAAAACCCGGGCGGTTCCTGCGGACGATGGGCAAAGTTTTTAAGCAAAGTCCGTCTCCCAGAAGATATATCGCTCACGTTCGCCGGCTAATAAAATGCTTTTCCGTGCAGAACAAATGCACGCCAAAATCTTACGTGGAGCAGCGAAACTTTCCTTCCGTCGGCCCTCTATCTATCTATCTCCCTCTATCTCTTTCTCTCACTGTAGCACTCCATCTTCGTTCTCGCTTCGACGCCCGACGACCCGACTTCGGTTAGTTAAGAAATCATTCTCGATGATTCACGTCAAAGTTGGCGTTATTTAATCTCCAGCGAAAGTTTTACTTGCACTTAGCCTAATGTAATGCGTTAAGGTATTTTTAACTTTTATCTGCAACGTCGCTCACAAGTAGTAGTTAAAACAGTTACTCAAAAAGAACGGGATGCTTTTCTAGGGCGTTGCGTTGCGTTGTTTCCTTTCGAATTTGGGCGAGTCAGTAATGGCTTTAATGACGCAATGGATGAATCAACCATGTTTAGTGTTCCGATATCTAATACTAGGTCTATACGTTGACATGTGAACTGTTAAAAAGATGGCTGTACCTGCCGATTGGGACTTCCCAGTTTTGCTGTTCATTCATCATTACATCAGGTAAATGATTTCAGGTCGAAACAAAATTTATTTCGGTGTGCAACCCATCATTGAAAGGGTTAAACTATGTCAACTTTTGTGCCTCAAAATGACGTTTTGCGGGGATTATAATTTTTCTGCTCCACTTGAAGAAAACTACTTCGGAATCGCACCAAATGCTTGTCGGGACTTGTGTTTGGAAGATCGCAGTGCTTTAAGTGGTTTAAAATACTTCAAAATGGCGATTTTGACTTAACAATAAAAGCGTCCAAGGATTCCAAAAAACGGACTTTCTGATGGGACAGAAAGGTGTGGTGTTTCACGAGCTCCTAAAACCTGACGGAAACGTTAATTCCGATCGCTACTGACAACAAATGATCAATTGATCGAAAAACGACCAAAATGCAATTCTAGTGGGTTTCAATGGAGACGCCTGGTGGCCCGTGGCAACAAGCACCAGGCGCCCCGAAAAACCAAACTGTTTCAGGATACTATCAGGATCACTTGGATGGGAGCTGCTATCCCTCCCCGCGTTATTCACCAGACGTGGCTCTTTCCGAATATCATTCTTTTTCATCGATGGGACACGTATTGGTTGAGCAGCCCTTCGTTTTTCTACGAGGAACTCGAAATGGGATGACTAATTAGTTTACTTAAAAAGTCGAAGAATTCTTTCGTCTAGGAATCCATGATTTAGCACAGAGATAGGAGAAATGTATAGTTAGCGATGGCACATACTTTGAATAAAATAGAAAATCGCATAAAAATTTTATAAACATTTTGTGTGTGTTAAAAACAGTTCACTTCTCAACGTATAGACCTAGAATGGTTATGGCCAAAGATATCTTTCATTTCTATGAAATGGGGAACAAATAAGAATAAACAGTTAACAGTTATTCCTTCACACCACTATCAGACACTTTCTGAGTTTGCCAAAAAATAGACAAAGAAATCGTAGAATAAAGCTGGACAGCAGCAATCTGCTTTTGCACCAAGACCGGTTGGCTCCACACACATACTTCAGGATAGTTGTGAAAAATGATTCAAATTCCATGTTCCGTGGGAAAAACCGGGTCCCTACGAAGGTAAATTCCCGGAAGCCGATCCGTTTGCCTCCAAACACCAGCAGTGATACGTAGCGCAAACGTGGACCACAAAAAAGGACCGGAGCCCCCGAAAAAACTTCATCATTATTTATTACCCCTAAACTGCAATGAGACGGAAACTAAAACACCGCATTTATTTCACGAATTATGCTCTCTGCACTCCGTGTGACAAAAATCCTCTCGCCGGCACATAGTTGATACTAGTTTTTGTCGCATCTTCGCTTTCAGCGGACGATATACGAGACGACCGCGAGGACGACGATTCCTGCTTCGTTTATTCGTTACATTGCGTTACGCTTAGCATAACGCGCGCGCTCCCGTTGGGTGGTTTTTCCGGCGGAGGGGGTTGTAGCGTAAAAAACAAATTCCTGCACAGATAGAAGAACTTGGTATAATTCTGCCGTTCCATCCGGCGCTGCAAACTGTGCAAATAATTCATGCATGATGCATAAGAAGTGGGAACAAAGGCCGCCATTACCATCGCTCTGCCGCTGCGCGGTGCGGTGCGGCTCGTGATTCGTTTTGAATTACGACCACTTTTACCCGAGCACCAAACCCGTGGGGGCCTTGGCCAACCCCAAACACACACACACACACACATTCTGGAGAAGTTCCCCCCCATTTCGATCGGAATACATTGCGAGCGAGTCCCGGCGGTGGAAGCGGACAAAAACAATGCATCTTGCTTTGCTTCAGCAGGATGCGCAAGGACACCCGAGCCGAGCACAGAGGCCCCTAAATCAAAGTGCCCCGCTGAAATGAAGCAATCAACAGCAGAGCGGTAGGTAATAACCCGGCACCCGGTGGAAAAACCGCCCCGCCACTGGACCTGGTAAGTAAAAGGGCAGATAAGGACTCGCCTAAAGCGCTCGTTCGAGGCTGCGTATTTCTGTGGTTTGCCAAATAGGATTTGTTGCGGCCCGAACCTCCGAAAATGCTACCTCCGGGGTGATCCAATGAAACGCTAATCAGGCTGTATGCTGTGTCCCTGTTTAATTATTTTACCAAGGACTCTTTTAGCTTTCGAAATTTACATCGTTTGAGTTGCGTTTGGTTAAAGCCATCTTTGGAAGATGTACTCAACATAAGGCCCCATCAAAAAAAATCAAAACGCTTCACGGGATTGTTGTTACAAGTATTCCGACATTATGTTGTCGCTGCACGACACAAGCAACTCACTCACCCGAGGCCCGAGGCCCGGTGCATCACAACAACGACGAGCCGAAACTTCACGTCTTTATCACGGGCTTTGCTTTAAGGAGCGGGCGCTCCCGAGGGGCGACGAATATGGATAAATTTATTGTACTTAAATGGATCGTTATGTTGCCATCAGGGGCATTATGCTCCAGTCTAAGGGATCGCGCTTGCCGCTTTCACCGTCGCAAGTGCAACATCTTACTACACAACTCGCACCGCATGAGTGGGCTTCGTTTTGCATAAACATCCGAGTCGGTCGCTAGTCTGTCTAGTGACGCCCGACGTTGCCCTAATGGAGGAGCCCTGGAGTTCTAGTTCTTGAGCACTTTTCAGCCGGTCGGTAAAAACCGACGCCGGTGGCAGCCTTAGAAAACAATCACCATCATCTGGCAAACACAACGGAACTGCTGGGGCTTGCCCTACGAGTGTTCCATTCACACGCAGCAGAAAGAACTGGGCGCTTGGCTCGGGAGAGAGAGCGCCCAAGTCTGTGGAGTGTCTGGCACGAAACTAGTGCGGTGGTACACGCAGTGTCTCCTCTCGAACAACAAACAGTGCACAGGGGGCCCAGCCCAGCCGCCCAAATATGCTTAATGAGAGGGAAAGGATATACTACCTAGCCAAGATTATGGGAATTCATGGCACTTTAGAATAGTTCCGGTTCGGTCGCAGCACCGAACTGTCGGTTCGGTCTGATTTCGTTCGTTCCGGTCCCCTGAGCTCGGTCGATGGAAATGGTCAATTTCGCCATTATTTTGGGTAGCGTGAAGAACGAAATATTTGCACTTCAAATAGCCCACAAGGAGCCCGATTCGGGCGGAGGCTATCCAAACGAGAGTGCATGGTTGGGGGGTTTCCTGTCACCAAAGCACAAGGTACATCCCGGCCAATCACCCCAGTTCGGCTAATAAGGATAGGAGAAATGGGTAATGTAAATTCATATAACTTTTCATCATTTGGGTGTTATGCGGTGATTGCATAATTTTTCTCGGGAATCGAGATCTCGGGAATCGAACCCAATCCAGCTGCGTGACAACGACGAGCGCTACCGACTAATCGCTATCAATTCTGGATTCCGTTCTTGATTCTTGCATCATACTTTCGTGATCATTTCGTGATAATTTCTACGCAAACTCGAGGCTCCGTTCCAGATCGTTGCGGAAATGTCGTATTTGTGAAGAAACCAAAGCCTGTGCAAGTCACGAATTCTACCCAGCAACACCAAGATAACACGCTAGCACACTATTTGACCTAAAACGGACGTGCAAAAAGTCGGAACCCTGCAGCACATCCTACTTTCCAGAATATCGCATAACTTAAATACATAGCATGTAATAAAAACAACTTGTTCTCGGAAAACGGCATCAGATAACAAGATTGCATCAAGGTCAGTTTCTTCATCTTCTAGTTTATGCGTATCGATGCTCGATGATTGGACTTCGATCATTTGCGGTCTTAGGCAGAAATGGCTTCAGAAGTCAATGGCGTTATGGCGTCAATGGCGACAAAATGCGACGCACTCAACAAATGCAGTGGTTAGCAATCCAATCACATGCAATGATATGAAATCGACCTGCCCTGAAAAAATCAATAGAGAAAAATGAGTCAAAAGGCTAATAGGACCCAACCAACCAGATTGAACTTGAAACAGAGAAACGACCGAAAGGTATGGAACAAGGACGAAACAGAGAAACGGTTGCAGGAAGGGAAAAAGGACAAGGTTCTCCAGTCCGCCTGGAGCAACACCAGTTCCAGGCGGGATTTAAATGACTCAGTTCGAGTCTGGTGATAGTGTAAAGCCATTTCGGCCTAAGACTTAGAAATGATCGAAGTCGAATCATCGAGTATCGGTACGCATCAACTAGCAGATGGAGAAACTGATCTCTCCCTCGTAAGACCCCAAGTTGTGGCTCTTCATTTGCCTGCCTTAACTCCATTTGACTTGTGGCTATTCGCTAAACTTCGCTTCGTGGACATCAGTCGACACAAACAATGTGTTGAAAGCTGATGTTGAGAACGCGACGATTTCCAACTTAGCGATACAAGCAATAAAGATAAGCTACGAATTCTAAGAACGTTAGGCACAACACATAGGACCCGATCGACCGATGGGTCTTAAGAATCCTAAAGAAACAAAGTAGAATCCACAGAGACCACAACATGCATGCAGATTGCATCATAAAATTATCTAGGAACGGCTCTGGTCCAGCATTCATCTTAAAATACATTGCACGGCAAGAGCAATGAAAACATTACGATAGATAAGCGTAGGAAATGCATGGCCACAGCAAGGGACCGGAAATATACTCAAAATTGGGTCGACCAGCATCGACCAGCACCGATAAGCGACGCATCGAGAGAAAGAGACGAGGATAGTTTAATCATAACAAAAAGCATTATATAAAGCGAAGAAATTGTCGAATAAAGTTAGATATCATTAGGCTACGGAACGCTCTGGTCTCAAGTCTTTTACTCTTGGACCGTTTGATCCCGCTTGTGAGATCCCTCCGGATGTTGACTGCTTACAATCGTTTGCACCACTCCGTCGGAACTCTAATAGTCGGAAACCAATCTTCTCTCGAGGCCTCCACTGTCAGGTAGTAGTACCCATCTACCTTGTCCGTCCCAGGCCAAAAGAGTCGATTAACAAACAGTTTTAAGGGCGTTGGCAAAAAGATCAGAACTGGTAAGTGAACGCGAGATCACTTCGGACCATGCTCCTTCGCGCGTTAAGTCCACTCCGTAACAGCTGATCAAAAACAGAACTTTTCAGATCGTTTAAAAATACAACAAATTGTCTAGAGCAGGGATTACTTTAAAGTAAATGAAATAGAGAAGAATAAAGTTAGTTAGATCTAGAGATTGAAATGTCAAATAACTCCGCCATATTTTTGTCGATTTTGACAAATCAGTTAAATTCTGAAACATAAACCGAAGACTATTGAAGAACTAAAAGCTTTTATCACAGTTGAAATTGCTGCTACTGCGCCCGAAATGTTGTCAAAAATAATGAAAAATGCCCAAAAAAGGACTGCTTTTTGTGTGTCTAATGGAAGCGGTCATTTGATCGTTATTGTATTTTGCGTGAATTGTTAATAAACGGCATTCTATACCCTAATTAAATCATGTGTCAAAATCGACTAAAAAATCGCGGAGTTATATTAAATTTCAATCTCTCGATCTTAATGGAACACGCTGTAGTTCTTTCTCTTCCATATGATTCTTCACATGATCTTAGGTTGAACACATGAAGGATTATTTTCTCTCGTCACCAATTCCAATTCTCGTCATTTAATTCCCTTCATAGCACTATATGTTTTTTTAAACAGGCCTCGACCTTGCAACAGACGTGATTTGCTATCCACAACGGCAGATTTGCGCAAGTACACATTCATCAACCGAGGGGGCGATTCAAAGGACTTTGTACGCCGCGAGGCTTCCGACTCACGGTAAGTGTTAATGTGCAATACTTTTGCCCGGTCTCGCTGCAGTTGGTGTGTAGCCGTTCTTAAAAGTTACCCATAAAATGGCTCAAAACACCCTGTTGCCGTCCATCTCTACCGGGCGGCGACGGCAGCGCGGTAAACAACGGGCGGCGCGGAAGATAAATTTCTTCGTAAAAAGCCCTCCGAGTGCTATTGGTTGGAAATGGCAGATAAACGAAGGTAGCGCGCCGTCGGCGACCATCAGCAGCAGCGGCGAGCACCGAGCGTACCCAGCTACCTAATGACTTGTTATTAGTGTTTGTGTTATAAAATTAAATAGCAACCATGTTTTCTTAATGACTGTCGGTCGCTTGTACATCGTGAATCAACTCCCCCCATCTGGGGGGGGGTGGTGTCAGCGGGCCGCGCCGGCCACGAAAATACAATCCACGAGCGGGGTGTGCGGCCCATCCTGGGGCCCAGCTAGCGCCACCGGTGGAGAACAGAACAATTACTGATAAATATATCATAAGCGCCGGGAGGACGAGGACGAGCACCGAAAACGGCGACTGTCACGCGGCGGGCGGTGCTTCCGCGGGTGCAAAGCTAAGGTGCTACCGGATGGAACGATTAGCAACACCGCGTAACACCGCTCCACCGGACCAGAGCCTGGAGGATGGCCGCCCCGCGCTGGAGTGGGCGCCCGGGACAGCAGCGGACGGTTCACGACGATTGAACATCAACCTGCAAAACCCGCCGCCGAAGGATAACTTCTTTAACGTGCTCCGTGCCCGGCCCGTGCGACTGGCCAGAGCTCGGGTGGGAAGATTAATGCAATAAAGAACCGTAGCGCTGCTGGTGCCAGCTGCTGCCGGCCAGGAAACGTGATCAAACTTTTGATACTGACATCTTTTTTGGGGGCCGCCCAAATGACAGAGGCTCCTGGCTGCCCATCGGGCCCATCGCAAACGGTCTGTTCCGGCCGATGGGGCCTTTAAAATTAAAGCTTATCATCGGGTCCGGATCGACGGTCCCGGCGAGACACGAGACGCGCCCGAAGACTCCACCCGGCCCGGACTGGAAGGCTCCGGACGCTGCCATTGTGGCAGGTGCCGGAGATAAATTTTCGTATCCTACCGCAACGCAACGTGGGGCGCGCGTGTTCGAGCGAAACGGTCCGTCCGGCAAACCGTCGTCAAAAGCTTCACTCCGGTGGCTGATGAGGCCGGGGCGTCAGGTATGACGTATCGACAACTTTCTGGGAGTCTCGCGTTACACCGCGTAACTGACCGCGTAACAGGACGGGAGCAGATAACGGTGATAAAGCGGAACGAACCGTCAGATATCATTAATAAAGTATCCAGCTGTAGTAGATACGCCGCGTGCGCCTGGCTAAAGCGCTCGGACGTGAACGGTGGTGCTTGTCACCGTCTTCGGCTATCGTAATAACTCCAAATTGGAGCAAATGATGGTTTGCAGTCCATTAGGGCACCTGGGCAGACCTGGACTGCAGACCGTCAAATGGAACCGCGCGAGACTACCATTTACGAAATGAGACAACTTTTCGAACAACGATGCCTGATGCCGCCATTTTTATGGAAGATGTTAATTAGCCGCAGACAGCGCGCCCCTCAGACATCACCAATAAAGTGTGCTTGTGAATTATTAATTGCACAACGAGATCGTGGTGCGGCCGTACCGAATTGACCCCTCCGAATCTCGATAGGAAATCCCTTAAAGATGTCCCAAGTCGCATGGTCAGCTACTTAAAGACACCCTTCAAACGCACAGCAGCAGCAGGCGGCGACGATGAGTCATCGGAAAGGCATCGCCGTAATCCAATAAACAATTATTCTTATTAATATAGGTCCAAGATGGTGCCCGTTTCGGGATAATTAGACGCTGACTTAAACGCGTGGTAACTAAATTTGGTCCTTGGTTGGCACACACACCGTGGGGGTCGTGGAACTTTGGGGCCGGAATAATGGAGCACTCAGCTCAGCGTAACGGCCGGCAAAACTATATAGCGAGAAAATATACGCTGACGTCGGAATGAAGTTAGTTGTCGAAAATAGGGCACCCCCTCCCGGTCGGTAATAGGTTACCGACTAATCAAAGCGCACTCCGGACGCTCCGTCCGGGGGTCACGTGGGGTTCCCGAAACGGGCCCGACGCCCGTTATGATGGGATTAGGTGAAACTTTTGTTCTCTGTTGACTCGGCATTACCAAGCAAATGTGCTGATTAATCAATGAGAGCGACCGCAGATGTTGTTGCGGTTCGATTTAGCGTCCGGCGGTCCGGCTGCTGACGTTAGACAATACGCCTAGTGACTGTTTTTCTTTTTGGGTTTTCACAACACTTTCGGATACCATTACTGGGCGGTTGGTAAGGGTACGTAATCAGTGTCACTTTGAGCGCCATGCACTTTATGGGGACGAATGAAAATGCCATGAGCAGACGGCCTGCGAATTAGACCACGTGGCGCTGAAACGCTGTAATTTTCATTCCGACGCCCGATGTCATCAAAACCAGGTCGATTGTCGGGTCTAAAAGTCGAAAATCGGATTGTGTAAAGATTTGCTCTAGCTGTCTCTGTTTTTGTCCCTCTCATTATGCTTTTTTTTGGCAACGTTACCTTATTTTAAACCTGCTACACAATCGCATCAAATTATTGTTGAAGCTTGGTTTTGGAAGATCGCAGTGCTTTGAGTGGTTCATAAAATTACCACATGAACTGAACGAAAGAAGATGGCAGGAAATCCAAAAACCCGAAATTCTGCTCGCTAGGTACAAAAGGAAATCATTTCTTCATCAGAGCGTGATTTAGGTATGGAAAGTGGATTCATTTTGAGGTACCAGAAAAGAATGAGTCAGTCCGGGAAAGCCATTAACTTTGACTGCAAAATCAGATCGTTTCGGCAAAAAGGCAATGCTGCGTATCTGGTGAGACCAGAAAGGGGTGGTGTACCACACGCTCCTAAAACCTGGAGAAACCGTCAACATAGATCGCTACTGACAACAAATGATCAATTTGAACCATCCATTGATTGAAAAACGAAAAGAATGGGCCAGAAGACACGGTGCGGTAACTTGGCTTCATGACGATGCGCCTGGACACAAAGCAAAACTGGTTTAAGATACATACAATCAAAGCACTTGGCTGGGACGAAGCAATAGCCGTCATTATTGCGGCTGAGAGATACATTAGCAGGGATCAGTTGAACATTATCTTCACTGACTCCGCAAGTGTCCTACAGGCTCTGGAAAACGGGTCCATAAGAAATCCCTTTATACAACACCTAGAAAACACCCTTTCACTATACACGACCCTTTGCTGGATCCCTGGTCAAGCCGGAATCCAAGGGAATTCAATAGCCGACAACCTCGCTAACCAAACCAGACTCCTAACCGATCCAATGCAAATAGCACCCTCTCGAAGAGATGCTTCGAGAATAACCTCCGAAAACATTGCCAACTGAGAAACTCGACTGAGGATAGGACACACTAGACTAACACACTCACAACTATTAGACCCAGTAGGATCCAGTAAGTCTTTATCAGTCAGTTCTGGCGAATCGACATTACAGTAGCCCACATACTTCTAAACTGCTATGGCTACTCCTCAGAAAGAACCATTTGTAAAATAGACCAAGACATATCCCAAATCCTCTCCAACCATCCCAACCAAGAACGTTAGCTATTAAATTTCCTCAGAAGAACCAGATTATACACCCAAATCTGAATACTTTCAGATAAACTTCAACCAGCAACAACTTCCAGTAACGACCACAATAGCCAACTAAGAGACGAATGAAGCCCCGCGCTCAAAGTCTCTATAATAAGACAACAACAACAACAACTTGACTGGGAGCAGCTACCAGACCTGGTCCCTTCCGATTATTAACCATTTTCATCGATGGGATACGCATTGACTTCGTTTGCTTCAAAAGATGATGAATTCTTTCAGGGTGGCATCCGAAAATTACCAGAGAAATTGAAGAAATGTATAACTAGAAATAAAGTGATTTCTTTGAAAACAAAATCTGGTTTCATACTTGTAGAACTGAGTATCACCAAATGTCACCTGCATAAATGCCATTCACCGTCTTCTCACCGGCCATATTACGTAATACTCCAGCCACAGTCTCCGAGCGTTGTGGAGCTAACATGGCTGAACCCAAATCATCCAGCGATTCCACGGAGGGGATACACATCCATCGTCCCGTGGTGGCGACGCTCGTAACCATCGTGTCCGTTAGCAATCAAGGCTCATGAATGAGAAATTAATTTAATCCAACAAAACCAGCACAAATTAACTCCACACTTTATGGACGCTCGAGCCGCCAGCCAACCATCCAGCCGCGTCGACAAGGCTGCCATCACCTCCAGGGGGAGTGCCAGGACACGGTTACGTTGGGTACTGTTACAATCAACACCGGAACGATCGGTTGTACTAAATGGAGCCTCAATTTTCTGCCTTCACCTCGCGCACCACGAGCTCCGCACCTGCTCTGCATAATAAAGCACCCCATTTTTATCCCTCGCCCCGGGGCGCTAGGTATCCCGATGGCTGACTTTCTTCCGTTCCGTATCCGGCCAAGAGGTAACCATATCCTGCGGCGGTGGTTTGGGGTGGTTTTTTCGCCCATGGCACCGCTCTGGGGACCCCCCTGCCCGGTATCGGAAACCCGGTCGGTGGTTGGTGTTAAATGAGACTGGAAAATATATTGCCTGTCAAAAAGCGCGCTACCTGTTTTGCGTTACATGCTCCCGAAGGGTGAGTGCCATATTTTGCGCTCTTCTTCCCGGCCACTTCCGGTCGGTCCAGCAAAACACTCCAGAGCAACACGAGCGCCAAAGCGAGTGAGAAAGCTTTTACTCCACTTTCTTTCCGCCAGCCAGCCAGCAGCGGCGGTCCCGGCGGTTCTTGATCAATGGAAAGGATGTAACTTTATCCTTCCAGCGCTTCTCCTTTTATAGCTCATTTGGCGAGTAAACTTGTTTACACGTAATCAACTACTCGCTATCCGACCACCACCCCCCGAAACTTTGTCTCAACGGTCGGTGAGCATCTTGCGTTTGATTCGAGTCTCGGCCCCCGCCGGTGTTCCGGTTTCAGTTGCTATCCGTACAGCTAATTATAATAGATGTGCCGCGACTGTATCGGTAGCTAATTCCCCAATGCCGAGCTAGGTATGTGTGTTGGACCTCACCTTACAAACATTCTCGAGGTCGCGCAGCAGACGCCGACACCGACTGGCCTCCTGTCAAGAAAATTGAGCTACAGCAAAGCAGTTTGTTATACAGCGACAGTCGACATGATGATACCCACCCGGTGGGGCGGGATGTTGGTACGACATAAACATTGTCCCTTTCCCTCGACGACGGTGACATCGACGACTTTCGTCTTTGATCGTAAAAGCGCTCGATCATTACAGCATCGACTTTCCCGTCCCGTCATGGAGCCGACATCATAACTCATCCCGTGGGTCGTGGCATCCAGGGGGGGTTGCTTGCTGCCGGAAGGTTTCCTGTGGTTTCCGATACAAGCTTGCACGAGCTTGCAGCTTAACGCACCGCGAATGCAGCGCAGCGCCAACGGTGACCCTAAAATAATAAGTATGAGAAATACGTGACATCCAAAGCGAACAGTTGCGGTAGACAGTCGGAATCGGCAGTGCACTAAACATCAAAGCTCTTTTATGGTTTAGCTTTTCTTCTCTGATTTGGTATCCTTAATTAGGTCCGACTTTTGGATGATTGTTAGATGGTTGATTGTTGGCCGAAAAAGGGTCTGAAAATAGAAAGCAGCAACCGTATTTGCCAGGTTCGGCCCCTAGCGACATCCATCTGTTTCCAGACTTACTATACGTGGTCTGATCAAAAAGTATCGCGTCATTTGAATTCCCACGGGCTACGTATATCCGATTTTCTTTTTTTCTTGGCATGAGGTTGCTACTCATGCCAGTGAATTATGGTGAAAAGTTCGCCCATTCTGAGTAATCAGTCAATTTTTGACAATTGTTTTGCATGGACGAGATTTGGCTCATCGGCGATTTTTGTCTCCACCAAACAAATGGATGGCAAAGAATCTTTATCAAATTTTGTGTGAAAAACGAAATAAAAAGCGCGGACGTATTCGAAATGTTGACAAAACAGCCCTTATCGGTGGTTTAAAATTTTTTCAGACGGGCGAGAGGATGTGAACGTCGAAAAGCCATGTTTGGTCGAATTACTGAACCGGATTACTAAAAATGGACGAACTTTTCACCATAAGTCACTGACATATGTAGCAACCTAACGCCACACAAAAATCGCCTAAAATCGGATACACGTAGCCCGCGGAAATTCAAAAGTTGCAAAAAAATTTTGATCAGACCACCTACCTATCTGAACTACCCTACCTTCCTACCGCGCGAGGGAAACACAACGCCACAGAAAGCAACAGAGAGTATCACTAACGATTTACTCTGGTGCGCAAACCAAAACCGCTCGGCGGTTTTAGCCGGATAAAAGGTAAAAGAACTTCAGTTATGTTAAGATAGTTTCTGTTCGACAAGTCCACGTTGTAAAATCCCTGGCCAGATCATCATAAAATGTCGATATCTACATTTTTCACGCTTTTTAACAAACCGATTGTTCGACCGAAGCATAGAATGATCCCCGAGCGAAGTTCCACAAGGTTGGTCCACTGGTCCACAGTCCACTCCAATGGAGTATGGTTCGGAAGTTAATGATCCTTTAAAGTACGCTTAATCAGAACATGGCAGAAAGGTATCGGAGTATGATAGAGTAGCCACTAGCGTAGGGTTATGAAACATGATCACTTTCGAGTAGTGGCTTAATAAATCGTGTACAGTTGATTTCACTCGAACAAAAAAAATCCATCGATTCATATGATAACCGTGAACGAGATGTGTTCTTATTCGCTCGCCGATCCCCTCCAATCCATGCCCCAGTTCAATGTTTGCTCTCCACATACCGAGCAGCAGCCCTGCACCAGGAAGCTGGCCCGCGGGAAGCAAAATATCAAACCGACGCTCACGGGGCCACACGGCATCAGACCAGACTCATCAAGGGCGATCCGAAAGTGCTTGAGAAATGAAATTCAAAAATCGATTTCCACTTAACGTGATTTGAATTTTTCCGTGAGTGATTTTGAATATTTGAATGTTATTTGCCCCAAAAGTTTACTTATCACCGTCCGCTCCGTGCTGGACGACCATATTTTCATTGTACTTCCGGTCCGGTCCGGTCCGGTCAGTCCGCTCAGTGCTCCGGTCGCTAGTGTATGTGCGGTGCGGTGGCCAGAAACCGTTCATTCGTGTTCCTGGCGCTTCCAGAAGTTTCCACCAAAGTGGTCTTCGATTGTGCGTCCTCAGCGCTGGCCAGGGAGCGTTCCACCGTGGAACCGTTCCGGGGGTGGACTCGAGCTGGAAAGCACTTGTCACACACACACACACGCAGAGAGGGCGCCACACCCAGAGCCCGGGGATTGATTTTCAAGTGGAAGAAAATTTACATTTAAAGTGACTTTCATTTTTCTTCCGCCCGACTTGGCGTGCACGTCTTGCGGGCGAGCGATTCTTAGCACCAGCCGAGTGCCAAGAATCATCGCCGGCGTCTTCACAGACAGCGTCCTCCAGCGCAGCAGTAAATGACCGAAACCATTCAACGACCATCACTGGGCGTTCGATAGTCACGATTCGGAAAATGGAAGCGAGAACGCTCCAGAACCCGCCGGCCGGCAAAGCGGATTTTATGGATTTACTGCACATCCTGACATCCACCTGAGCTTCACTCACGAATTTATTACGGCACCCGCGGCCCGGCCAGTGCTCGAACTCGACCGAAACTCCGGCTTTCTCTAGGGCTTCCATCAATTTTCGCCACCGCCAGATGGCGCACGGAACGACCAATTCAATCACGCGTACTTCCGCGCGCGCGAAGCATTTCCGGCCGAACGGGAACGTACGGAAAAGTAACGCTGGTCAGTTCCCCGGACAGAATGAATAACCAGTTTGTGCGCAACATTTATTACCGGCATTTCAATAAATACCATTACCGGGAAATTTAAATTAATGAATTACAGCTGCCACGTCGACCAGCTCGGGCCGGCCGCTAGTTCGACTGACGCGCCGCGTATCACCTGCGTTGCCCGCGAGGTCCCGCAACCTCCTTGGGCCACCTTGGCACCAGCCGGTGCGGTGTGGACGAATTTTGCATTAATGGACAAAAAATTGGATACTTTTTCACAGCGACGATGCATTTTAATGCATTCCGCGAGTGTAACCCCACACGTCGCGGCACCGGTCTGCGATAAATGGTACGGAGAAGCTCCACTGCGCTCCGGAACAGAATGACGTTGGAAAGAAAAACAAAAGAAAGCATACGATTTGTTAGTTGCAAAGTAAACGGGGCTGCGAGTGTCTATAATGTATTATGTGGAAGTGGATAAATTTCAATTTTTTGCACAAACTTATGGCGGTAGCTTTATGTTTGTTTTACGATGTTTGTAGATCGAGATGTTGGTTTATTGACTTCAAACCGTGGTCGTAAAGAACGCAGTGGATGAGGCGGTAACACGAGAAAACATTAAAAAATCCACAAAATCTTGTTGAATGATCGAAAAGTGAACTGGCGTCAGTTAGCTGACATTGTAAAGATATCCAAAGAACGTGTTGGGTTTAAATGCATGAACATTTGACTATGAGAAAACTCTGTTCAAAGTGGCTGCCACGTTTGGTTGACTACAAGAAGGTGACAATTGATGAAACATGGATCCATCCCTTCAATCCGAAATCCAAACGATCGTCATCTGAGTGGAGAGCAACTGGTGAACCTCGCCCAAAGCATCTTAAACCACATTTGTCACAACTTCGGTATTTTGGAATGTTCGTGGTGTAATTTTTATCAGCTATCCTGAAAAGGGAAATACCATCAACAGTGAATATTATTGGAGCATTTAAGGGTCGATATTGCAAAGAAACGATCGCCTATGGAAAAGAAAATAAATGATGTTTTAGCAAGACACATGTCACAGGTCAATAAAAACGATGGTGGAACTTCATGAATTGGACTTGCCCCCAATTGGACATCGACCTTATTCGCCAGATTTGGCTCTCAACGACCCTCTGGCTCAAACAAATGCTCACCGGTAAGAACTTTCACTCAAATTAAGACGATATGGCTGAAACTGAGGCCTATTTGAGGCAACAAATAAATCGTTCCCCAAAAGTGGTAATGAAATGTCAGAGCGGCGCTAGAACGATTGTGTGCCTCTTGATGAAAATGACGTGGATGAATAAATTCCCGTTTTCCCCCTTAGGGCCGAGACTTTTCAGCCCGTGTGTTAAATACAGGGTGTTCCATCACAATCCAATCATTTAAATGTTGAATAACTTCGCTATTTGTCAGTCGATTTTGACAAATAAACATAATTTATTTGGGGTATAGAATGCCGCTTATTGACAATTTACCCAAAAAATCAATATCGATCAAATGAGACCATTAGACACACAAAAAGCGACGTGTTTAGGCATTTTTCAATGTATTTGACAACATTTCGGTAATAGACAACGTAATAACAGCAATTTCCGCTGTGATGTTAGCTTTCAGTTCTTCCATGGTCTACGGTTGGCTGGCTTGGCTTCAAATAGCCTTGGGTCTTTGATTGGCTTCATCCATAGCTCCGAAGAAAGAAGCCAGAAGAAATTCGGCAACAGTAAGCACGCACAGTTTAACGATTATTTTCAATGAAGACCACTACAATTTTAACCCGTTTTTTTACCGTAAATTGATCCATGACTAAAACAGCATAGACTGAAGTTTTAGAATCGAGCTAATTTATCAAAATCGACTAACAAACAGCGGAGTTATGCAACATTTAGATAATTGGATTGGAAAAGATTTTTTTTAAGTTGCTTTTTAAAATCTCTGGACCGGAAGTTTTTTTCGACTAACTGATTATCTGACACAAAAACTATGCAAAGTTCCACAACTCAGTGTCGCGTAAAACCATAAGGCTAACAGTGTCCTCCAGAAGAAAGTGGTTTCCTATTGAAGTGATACTGTTCCGTAACCTTGCATTGCTTGATTGTGTATTGCAACTTAAAAGTGACGTTGTTCACAATATTTGTCCCATTTACGAGTGTACTTCGCCAACTACCCAACCATGACGGCGGCATTCTGATTTGCTCAAAAGCCGATCCAAAGCCGGTCATCGAGAAACGGGTTCCCGTTCAGAACCGGCAAATTGCTTCAAACACCGGCCCGGAACCGAGCGCTGGCATGAAATTGACACATGACGGGAACGCCAAATTTGCCATTAACGCGCTGGCCGTCGTCCGAGAAGAAAATTAATTCCCCATATCTCATTTCACCGAACCGCGGCGAACCGCGGCGAACGGTAGTTCACCATAAATCTTCAGTTCCATCCCGCGAAAGCGTTTCCGCTTCAATTTGATCCGGCTCGATAAGGGCACTTAATTGTGCCCGGGTCCAAGGGTCCAAGAAATGCCCAATTGATGGACTCGACCGCGACCGCCGGCAAGGATTAGTGAATGATGAATGGAGTTAATCTGCGGTTATCCACCGGCACTGCCACGTAACCGTGACACCGGACCACAAGCGGGTGACAATTGACCGGTCTGACGGAATGTCATCGCCGCTCACTCGCCCGCCCGCAGGCCCGCCCGTTCGCTGTCTGCTTCCGGACATTGCTCCTGCAAGCAATAGATCTTAATTTTACGCCCGAACGAAGCCACAACAACCCGGCGCTCACCCGCGGAACTGATGCCCACTCACTTGCCCACGAAACACCATAAATCACAAAACACGAAAACCGATGAGCTAATAAACAAATCATATCTCCCCGAGTTCGGTCCGTCCGCGAACTGTCGTCCCGGTTGAAGATCGCAAAAATCATCCGATAGCGGCGGTGCCATAATTTCATCATGTCACCGATGCGCAGACATCCGACAGCGAAGAGTTTGGCTCCGGATCCATGATGGCCACGACGACGACGACGATCCGGCCGATTCGGTGACCAGAAAACACAATAATTAAATCATCTCCTGTCGGCGGAGAGTGTTTTGCTGGCATTCCACCCCACCCCGGGGACCAGCCACTCCAATTCGGACATCGTCGTAACATCGCAAACAACAAACACCACCGCCAACAACTGTCGTCGGCGTTGACGCGCACTTCTTGCCCGTGCCGTAACAACCGAACCCCCAGGAAACTGGCCTTCAAGCGCCAAAACAAAAGCATTATCATAGATCAATCTTTACGATGCTGATACGTCGATTTATCGTGGGACATGGCGAAGCGGTGTCTAGGTTCCTAGAAACGGCGTCCGATGTTTATACGATTGCCGGAAGTTCGCGTCTAAATCCCCATAAACTAGCGCCCCCCCCATGTCCGGGGTTCCGCGTGTCATCAGTTTTGGGCGTAAGGCAAATGGCTTGCATTCGCGCGGCGTAGTTGATCCTGTACGCGAGTCGTTGGTCGAGCGACTCCCGTGGCAGATTTGTAATCGCTCGGCCGGGGCTGGACTTTCTTCTGAAACTATCCCTATAAGTTCACAAGTCCCGTGGCTGGCCCGTGTACACACACAGATACACCAGAGCTTCCCGGTCACGGGCCCAAAAGAGCGAGAGGAAGAGATAGTTATGATCGGTGCGCCGTTGTTTTACGGCTTCTTATCTGCCCACAAGAGTCACTCGGTGGTAATAAATGCAAATACAGCACCCTGGGTCCCTGGGCCCAGGGAAACGGAAGTCCAAGTGCAGTGGCGCGGCGGTCCGCAACGGAGCGGCAATATTGACAGACAGAGTCAGGTTCGCCCAGGCTCTCGCCTCGTTTCGCGGGAAGTGGGCGACAGGCGAAGTGATGCGCAACAAACACAAAAACAACCCCGGAATGCCCGGATTCCGGATCGTCTTCCCCGGCAGGCCCTCGGCCCCCCCACCCCCCAAACTTCCGCTATCCGGCGCCATATCTTCGGTGCAATTGTGTGGCAACAGTCTTGGGCGCGAACGGGGAGCGATTGATGGCGGCAGCAGCGAGCAAATATGAAACTGCCACGTCTGCACTTCGGTCCTGCCTGCCTGCCTGCGCCCTCGACCGACCCCCTCGGCAGAAGTGCGCCAAAACTGTGTTGGAGTTATTTGTTGCGAATGTTGTTTTCCCAAAACGATATGCCGGCCTCCGGAGCCGGAGATATCGAGAACGGGCAAGATCTCTGCGGGATCTCTCCGCTATCCATACCGCCGGGGCAGAACACTCATTCATATCACTCAGCAAAGACCACTAGCGCCCCCTACCCACTTCAGTGTGGCTCTTCCGACTCATCTTCAAGCGAACGACCGACGGCGCTGTCGTTCTCATCGGCTATCCCCAAGAGGGGAGAACGATATTGTTCTATCGACAGTCATCAAGCTGTAACCAGGGACCAGAGCGGGGGGCGCACTCGAGCCCGAGCCCTCTACCACAAGTGGTTCGGCTTCCGAACCCCTCGGACCCCCTTTGTGTTCATTCTCCTGCGGATACTGCAACGGGTCAGCCGATGTGGTCGGCCGGCGCAGAGGGAAGAACGCCATAGGCAGGACATCCTTCCTGCTCGCCAGTCCAGCTCCAGCTCCAGCCCAGCAGCCCAGCAGCCCGGTCACTGCTGCTGGTGCGTGTGCAGTGTGAGAGCGCAATGCCCCGGAAAACGACACCGACGCAAAGCAGGAATAACGAGAACATTAGGAGGATTTATGGCTACAATGCTGAAAACAATAATAATGATTGTAAACAAGCTATGGGTCAGCCGGAACACAAGACGCTTTGTGTATACTCCCAGGCTCGTATTCTTCCCCTGGCTGGCAGGCAGGCAGGGTGGGTTGTCGGTGGGTCAGGACAGAATCACGTTGCTGATACAGGAATAGTTGGAATTTAATGGATGGACGGCGTTTATGTTGGCTTTTTCTGGGTGTCTTCACCGGGACGCCGTGTGCCCAACCGACCGACCGGTGATGGGTTGATGCGTGCAATGATTGAGCTACTTCGCTGGTTGAACAACGCCACTGATCTGGGGCTATTTTTTCGCATCCCATCTCCGATCGTCAGAATCCAGACTCCAGGGGACACTATGTTTATGTATGCCTGATGCTCGAGCAGTGTAGTGGTGCAGTAGATAAGCAACGTCTTGTGGGAATCGAGCAACCAGAAAAGGGAAATACCCTTAGGAAAAGAAAGCGAGAGAGAGAGCGAGAAATAGAAAGGGATAGTAGAAGATAAACGGTGGTCCATTTATGAAAACCAGTCCTTGCGAACAGATCGCTAGGACAACAGTAAACGATTACAATTCGTCAGCAGATTGGTAACCCGTTGCTCGCTACGCAGATTAGCGGAACTGTGTAGCCTTTTATCTTCCTAATATATAGCTAGCTGCAAATAGATCGTTTGAAACTAATGGGAACTTAATTAAAGACGAATGGACCTTCACCGTGACCAAATGATCTGGTTAATATGGTGCTGTTCAATATTGTAATAAACAGTGGCGGTGGTGGTAATGCTGAAACATCCAACTATATACTCTTGCCCATTGATACATACTTACACAGTATCTATTTAGCTGTCCTTTGGATAAATTAACAATGTAAATGTTAAATTAAAACAATACAGAACCAAACCATGGCGAAAAGTTCTTCCCCAACTTAATATTTCGTTTTCTACTGAATTATTCTTTACGGTAAACAGATAATAAATGTTGCAAACATCCAATTACCTTTTAATAACCATGAAATATAAATGTTTATGCTCAGGCTCAGGCTACTTTAGGCTCAGGACTTTAGAAAATCCATCAAATACATAACATAAACATACTTGGCCTATTTCCTTATCATTCAATTTTTGCGTATTACACCTGAAAGTTGGTTCACGTTCTAACAGTTGAGTTCATAAACAATAACTCAATTAAATAGAAAAGTTGACCAGTAGGATTTATGTGATTTAAATAAATTGAACAGCATATAACATTTTTCGTACTGCCTTTCAGTAAACAATTTTGGGTCCTGTTTACTAAAAACATAATGTACTACTGCTACTACCGTAGATTACGGGTATTAAGACCCTACATCTATTAAGATCCCTCTCATTTTTAAATAAAAAATGTAAGAAAAACCTAAATTACTTTATTTTTATTTTTTAACGATTTTTTTAACAACTCATTCGTCATAGAAATTATGAAATTGTTTAGTCTCAAACATATCTTCTGTTTCCAAACATTGATTAACCAGTTTTCTAGCTAATTCTTCCATGTCACCATCATCTGTGTCTGAGGAATCACTTTGGGCAAAAATAGCGTCATCCTCAGAGCCATCTAATGCATTACTAATACCGTTTACCATAGCCATTTTTTAAATGATTTGATGATAACATCTTTCTTGGTGGCATCCCATGAAGTTTTCACCCACTGGCAGACTTGTGAGATTGTTGGCCTCTTCAACAGGCCTGATGAAGTTAAGTTTCCTCCACTCCAAATCAAGAATCCAAATTTTCAATTTCTCTTCAAGCTTTGGCCACTTTGCTCCATATTTTGGCAAATGCCGATTCTCTTTAGGCATCTTTTTTAAATGATCTTCTTGTTTTCGCCATGCCCTGATCATCTTGGCAGTAGGTGGAGGCCCAAATTCACGTTCTGCGGCTCTATTCCCATTGATTTTGGCAAATTCAACCACTTTTAGCTTATATTTTGCAGTGTAGGAATTTCGCTTCTCAGACATTTTAAGAGAAAATTCAAAAAACAAAAACTTGGACAACAATCGTTAGCTGAAATATCAATTTGTTGTGTAGCATCTCAAAGCAGCTGAATAACGGCAGAAAACTAGCTAATCACATGCATTAACCGGTTAATCCAGCAAGCCGAGTCGCTGACTACACCTATTAAGACCCCCCTGGATTTTAGACTGAATTTTTTTGCCAAAAAAGGGGGTCTTAATACCCGTAATCTACGGTATGCTGGTCATATTATGATCAGCCAGGATGTACTGCTACTAATTGCGTGTGCGTAATGTGCAGTCGTTCAAAGCTCTGAAGCTTTTCCTGCTCTACCAAGAACGCAGTCTATTTTAACAGAATCGATTTAATTTTTTCATAAACACAGTGTAACAGTACAGATACAAACACACATACAGTGTGCTGGAAATGGATGGCAATAGAAATCACTATTCTTCCATTTCAGCCATTTCAGCTTCGGACCAGAACCGCTAAACTACTGTGGGACTCGTCCAGCCCAAGCCATGAATTTTCTTAAAATGCTTTCCAGCAGCAATTTATTCGATATGTTTCAGGTTCGCCGCGTCAACCGTTTTAAAACTGGCAGACAAACGAAATCCCACCTAATGGAACATAAATGTACCGACATGAACGTTTACCGATTCGCGAGTCGGCGGAGCAGCAGCAGCAGCAGCTACTAGTTCGGCGGCAGAAAAACACCCCAAGACAAGTGGAACATAGATCTTCTCGACGGTTTCGCTCGTTTCTTTCTTTCTCCTCGCTTGCTCTGTTTCGAAGTCCTCGGCAGCTGGCGGATGGGCGCACTTGGGCGATATTCTATGGAGTTAAAAGCTTTACAGAAATCTTGCGCTCAATATCAGCCGCTAACAATCTGCTCCGGCAGAAGTACCCGCGGCAGTGATGACCGTTGTGCTTCCGGCTTCCCGGAGCCGGACTCCAGTCGATTTTAGCCACGAGCACCGATTCAGTCGGCAGCTTGCCGGGAAGAGAACAAAATCCCTCCCCCCCGGTTGGTACAAAGTGCGCGACGGTTGCCGTCCTTACTATCTCTTTAATTAGAACGGTACCGAGATTATGTGAGATTAGACTTGAAAATACAATTCGTTCGTCCTTCGTTATTTGCAATTGCACTATCGCGACCGTCGCTGGACGGTAGATACGTCTGTGGGTCTCGCGACGCGTCTCGACGCCATTTGTTAATGTTTCAGAGGAAAGTTACGGGCCCAGAGATAGCAGTCCCACGAGTTACAAGTCCACAACCACTAGAGACTGCCGCGCGGTATGTAAAGAAATCGGTGCATGCAACATGTCAGTTGCTTTCATGGCCAATTTTATTTTTTATTCACTATTTCATTTCGTTTTCCGACACGACTTTTGTGAGGTATTAGCGCCCAACCGACCAGAGGTTGTAGTTGGGTTCTAGAAGGTTCTGTACAAGTAAGCGTAAAGTATTCTGAACATCATGTTCCGACTTTTCATTCATTTAATCGGCGCTTTTATAGAGCATCCAGAGTTTGACATCCGCAACACACCACGCTAGAATCAGTATGGTTGCAATCAAAAATACTGGCATAATTGACAACATAATTGGGATAAAACATTTTAAAAACACTTCCTGTACCACCCACTTGACCGGCGCTCATACCCTGGTCCTTTCGACACTATATCGCACCACACCTGACAAAGCGTTTATCGTTGGTGCTCGTTTGATCGTTTGCTGAAGATGAGTGCCGCAAAGCAGCAACAACAGATTAAAAATCATCACGGCGTCAGATTCCAGACCGCCGACACCGGAACCGGGACATCCCGGGCAAGTCGTTACGCGGCGGAACAAAATGTGCTGACTTATCGCCCCCAGAACGATTGCAACAGTTTACATTTGGGGCACAGCGCACTGACAGTTTTGACGCAATGACGTGCAACATTTATTACGTGCTGCACTGGCGCGAGTGGTCCGAAAATCCCGGCGAGAACCTCACGCGAGACCTCGAGGATTGAGGTTTGAGGCGCCTGCCTGCAGATGATAGCGTAGCCTGCGGCGGAAGTAGCCGTGAAGCGACCGGCTGCAGCAGCAAGGTGGGTGTGCCAGGACACGCCTTTATTGCAGCGACGGCCAAACTGCACCCCCCGCCCCCCACTGATAGAGTACGACCGCTCAGACTAAGACAGCTGCTTGACATCGGAGTTCTTAATCTTAGCGTACAGTGCTGCTAAGAGGTTTCCGGCAGCGTCTTTCCCTTTTTTCACATCTCCCAGAACTCCTGGGCGTACGGGCTGCAGACACGATCTATTCTCGGTCGACACAGCGCGCTGGTTACATCTTTTCGGAAACATCCTTCATTGTGGGGCTGCCCCGTCGTCGTCGTCGTCAATCCTGATGCTGGTTGAAAGTGTTTCGCAGAGAAAAGAATGAAGAACCGGACCGACACCCATCACGCCATTCGCCAAGCAACGGGATCCCGTCCGTTCCAGGAAGTTTAACAAAGTGGACAAGCTGACGCTGCACCGCGGCTGATGGCTGGTCTGGGTCCTGTCACTGGTACCCTGCTAGGTACGGCCCCGGAATTGGGTGTGACAAGCTGTTGAGGGCCACTAACCTAAACGATCAGTTTAAAATGTTAACGGAGATTGAGGTGAGAACCCATCACGCTGCTAACCAGCAATGACTACCGACGTAATCGATTTCTCTTTCCAAAACCGACGCCGCCGCCGGAATGAATGCAAATTGGGCTACGTTACGGTATTGGGCTGTCTATGGAGGGCTATAGTTGAGATGAACTTATTCTCTAACTTCCTTCACACAGCTAGGAGAAAGTTTAACGCTTTCTTTGCTGAATTTGGCCATAAATACAAACATCATTCACGGGGGTTATCGTAAATTGTAAGCTGTTCAAATTAGCTCGTGCGGTTTTACAATACATTACCCACTAAATGTCATAATTTCTTTTAATGAAATATGTATTTGATAGTTTGTGTTTTTTGGGTAAAGTGTAAACAACACACTTTATTAAGCATCTGAAAATGTCGAATTTTGTTCCTGGTAAAGGTGTATTTGTCGGTACTTAAATATGAAGAAAAATGCTACCGAAAGTCATCATGTTTTAATGGATGTTTATGGTGAACATGCTCTTGCTGAGAAAACCTGTCAGATGTGGCTTGGGCGGTTCAAAAGAAGGGATTTTGACCTGCAGGACCAAGGGAGACCTAGACTGGGTCAACGGGCAGCTTAGCCTATACAAATACACTACGCCTATACAAATGACAATAAAAACTTGACCTAGCACTTAGAACTAAAACTATTCAAACTGACGAAAGGCAACGACCCAGCTGGTAACCGATAATTAGTGGAAAACACAGGCGACAGTAACGAGGGCGAAACAGTTACCACGAAGACATGAAAGCAAAAACATCACGACACTGATTGAGGGACATATTAAAGTCAAGAATCGACGAGAAGTTGTTATAAGTATGACATAGAGAAAGCAATGGGTCATTATGTCCGGTGAGGAACAATTCTGAGTTCGAGGTTAGGTCGTCGTCTCAAACATCGTACAGGAGCAGAGAAATTTAGACGAGAAAGGAGTGTTGGCGAGTCAGTACCGGATGGTGATGAGGAATTGCCAGCATTGCTCGATCAGACGATCTTGCAGAAATGTTAGGAGATGACCACACGATAGTTTCCCATTGCCTGAGCGCCATGGGAATGATTGGAAACCTGTCTTATAGGGTTTCACATGAATTGAAAGAATGAGACAACATTGGAGATTGACATTGGACTGTGCAACGGTTATGCTGTGCGTATGGTGGGAGATGAAAGGTGTGGTATACTGTGAGTTTTTAAAACCTAATGAAATTATTATTGGACAACAATATCGACAACAATCAATGAGTTTGAAGCAAGCTTTGGCGATAACATCACAAGCTCGACCACACATTGCAAAACCGGTCAAAACCTATCCAGAAAATGTTGGATGGAAATCGCCGTATTCACCAGATGTTGCTAAAAGATGAGAGAAAGTAGTGGCTAACGAAGGACGATACTTTTATTAAAGCAGTCATATGTTTCGTTGTTGTAGTTAGCTCACAAATGTCGTATAAAAACCGCAAGAATTATTTTGTAGCCCCAACTAACGGTTTCGTAATGAACATCCTCGAAATGCTATCACAAAAACCCTTTCCCGACACATAATATAGCGTGCCGCTAGACTTATGAAAAGTTGCAGGCGCGCATTAATTACTAAGTTTAATTGATTTTCAATCTTCAGGATTCTACGGTCTCACAGCAGCAGGCAGGCAGAGCGTCCCGGTCTTTGCCGATTCCTTACTCCACAGGCCCACGGCTCAATCTAATAGCTTTCACACGCAATTTGCTTGCATGCGTTACATTCATTCCGGGCCTCCTTTATCACATTGAAAAGGATTTTCAAATCAGACAACCCATTATGAGGATTATGATGGATGTAGTTTACGGCCTGGCCCAACCGTTCACAGCCTAATCGCACTGAACGGTGGTCCATCATTGGGCCACGCTCATAGTCGAGGCTTTTGCCTGCTGCCGTAGGTCCGCCAGCTTCGCCAATAGCAAACGTTTCGTTATGCATGCGATAGGCCACGACCAGTGGCCGAGTGGCGCATAGAAAACGCACATGCTTCCGAGCGTAATCCTTCCCGGTGAACAGTGTGTCGGAAGCTGTGTCGGAGACTTTTAGCAAATATGTTTTCAATAGAAACTTCAAACTGCGACTGCTTCCTAATGCTGTATCTGCTGCTTTTTTGCTCAGTCGTCTTCATGTGTCGTTCATTTAAACCCCAAGATTGATATTTTATCGAAAACGATTCAAAACGAGCAATTTTGACCAATCAAAACGCTGCATCCTGGTCAAAAAAGCACTCACCTCCAGTGAAGCACGTCCGGATTTCGGTTGGCCCCATTAGGAAGCGATTAAACCAACGGATCGTTAAAAGCTTTTCTGGGCTTCTAAAGGGCAGTTCAACCCACTCTCGGTTAATGCAAGTAATAGCAGTTACCCTGCAATCGAGAGTGTGCTTAACATTGTATGACGGCGCGCCGGACAAACGCACGCCCGCCGGTAATCACTGCAATCTGAACGTCCACATCGGGTGCGATTAAATATGGCAACGACGACGCGTGATTGCTATTATGATGTTTTGCAAAATCTCATCCAGCCGTGGCCACTTGTCAAACGCAAATACGGGGACATCTGCATCTGCTTGTGGCCGCGTGTAGAACCGTTGCAAACACGCCGCTACTCTAACCGCTTGGCACGACCTATAATTGCTAACGTCAACGGAAAACGGATCCTAGCGCCCGGTAGCAGACAAGCAGACCTGTCAGCAGTCCCAGGGCCGGCACTTAATCGGACTAGGCCCGGGCCGGGGACTAGCAAGCGTCCTTTGATGGCCTGGTTTGCCGTCACTTCCCAAAAGACTGACGTCACGGGACGGGGTATCCGATGACAGTCGCCACCGACCAAATTACGAACCCAGCGAGCCGGCAGGGGGGACCGGAAATATGTCCATTGTCGCACAACCGTCAACAAATGCTGCGGTAGGCAAAAATTTAAACGCAACGCACCACGTTTTACACACCACGCGACGATCATCGCACTTGAAGTTCTCAATAGTTGTGGGGGAAATAGTTCAAAATCCACAATGGGCGACTCACCGATTTCGGTAAAAAAGTCATGATTTTAAATTGTCCATTTTGCATGACCCTGCCTGGTTACAATGTGTACATTTTTATGGTTTTATGGTTAAGACAACTAATTGGGCCAAGCTGTTATACAGGGTGGTCTAACAAGCATGTACTTTTTTTTTGTTATAAAACAAAATCGGCCTAATATTTTTCGATGCTTGAACTTTTTGCTTATTTGAAAGGAGAATTCATACACATTTCAACGGAAAACAATTTTGGTCAAATGTTCACCACGATCGGCTTGGCAGTAGCTCATATGGTCGACCTACTTTTGGGTACATTTAGGACGAATAAGTTGACGACCTACACCTTTGGAAATAACTTTTTAATATTTCCCAATTTTCTGCAACCCAAATTGTGTTTTATTCATTAACTAGCTGATCCCGGCGCGCGTTGCTACGCTTCATTTCATCCTCATTTCTCGATTATCCGACGTTTCAAAGGACTTTCTGGTGACGTATCTGACCAGCTTCCCTTTGCATTTCCCGTTACTTCTACTTTTCAGACGATCAGGCTTCCCGGTGACGTATATATTCAGTTTCCCTTTCCGTCTCCCGTTACTCTCTTCCAAATGGAAGGGTTTCCCGGTGATGTACCCGATTGGCTTTCCTTCCCGCTTCCCGTTGGATACATGGCAAAACTCGCACCACCTAAATTTGATTTAATTGTTTTGCGAAAACAACCCGAATTATGCTGAATTTTATGTTACGTTTGCATGGGAGCCCCCTCTCCCGGAAGGTGTGAAATGTATTTTTTCTATTATATGATCCTAATTGAAATCTCTCTCCCACCCCCCCCCTCTCTCTCTCTCCCTCTCTCTCTCTCTCTCTCTCTTTCTCGCTCTTTCTCCCTATCTCTGTTACTCTCTCCATCTGTCTCCCTCTATCCCTCTCTCGCACTCTCTCTCTCTCTCTCCCTTTCCCTCTCCCTCTCTCTCTCTCACTCTCTCTTTCTCCCTCTCTCTCTCTCTCTCTCTTCCACTCTCTCTTTCAACCTCTCTCTCTCTCTCTCTCTCACTCTCTCTTCTCTCCCTCTCTCTCTCTCTCTCTCACTCCCTGTAGCTCTCTCTCCCTCTCTTTCTCACCTTCTTCAATAATTAAACGCAAACTATGCAGTTCCCCCCTACATCAGTTCTACTTCAAGATGGATGGAATGAGGGGTGGTGATAGGTGGAAGAAAAAAGGAAAAACCTTTTAAGTGAAACCAATCGATTTACAGACCACCAAAACCTAAGAAACGGTACCAATGCCCTAGGACGTATTTTTAGGATTGGGGATGTATGGTGACCCCCCTCCCCTCGTCCAGCAAGGACCAAATTTGTCACATGGTTTCTCGGGTGACCATCAACAATTGTGCAAGTTTTGATGAAATTCGATTCATAACTTGTGGAGTAATTGATGTTTTTAACAGTTAGTTGTATGGGAGGGCAAAGAAAGAGGTGGGTGAGGGGTTTCTAACCATGATAACGACACTTCCCGGCCCCTAAAACTCCTGTATACCAAATTTCGAGTCAATCGGTCCAGTAGTTTCGGAATTCACTTGAGACATACAGACAGAACTTGATTTTTATATATATAGAGATAGAGATAGATTAAAAAAACTTCACAAATAAGAACTTACATTATCCTTTCGTTTGTAAACAAACGCTCGTTGTTACGTGTTATGCGTTATGTTTTACAGGGTCCGCTGACCACAAAGCTTTTGACACATGCTTAATTAAATGTCAAATTTTGTTACGTTATGTTATTGTTACGCACCGTGTGGCGACTTAGTAATAGCAGCGACGGTATTCGAGCAGTAGAATTGTAACTGCGCTGCCACACGGTGCATAACAGCAGATATAACAGCCTCATATAACAATTTTGATAGTACAGCGACCAAGCGTCAAAAGCGTTGTGGCTCAGCAGACCCTATAACACGACGTTATACAGGGCGCAGAACACGACATTATACAGGGCGCATACCAGATTTGACACTATGTTACGTGTTACGTGTTATAGTTATGCACCGTGTGGCAGCGCAGTAACTGTTGGAATATAGCAACCGTTAGCGTCCATAATAACGTTACTTTATAGTAACATCGATATGTCATCTGTCAATAAAGTATTTGTCGCTTCTCTTTTGACCATCACGAAGTCACTCGTATATCCAGTTTACTGCGCAAAACCACGCTCTCTTAATAGTAACGTTCACTCACGTTACTTTCAAATCACACACAAATCAAATCATAATCGCAATTAACAGCAATGGGTGTGCGATTTTTACAATCGTTTATGGGGCGCCAGGTGCAGGACGGCGTATATTACGTTGAGATACTGACTGAAATACGGTAAGCACTCGACAGCATTCGTACCGAGTCACGCATTCTTAAGGCATTTTGTTTCCTAATTCCACAGCAATTCGGCTGAACAGCATAAACGAAAACCCTTAATACTGATTGATCTGATGGCTTTGCTTGAATTGTTTAGTGGGGGCAAGTGCAGCGTGTTGTGCGGATCGCAGGTTATGCTGTGTGAACAGCGAGCTGCCCAATTCTTCTCCCAGTTGGTGGAATCCGGAGCAGAGCTGGTGTTTTTTTGGGACGGCAATGTGCAGGAAAACAAATACGACACATGGATGCAGCGACAAAATGATAAGTACACGAGAATGATCACTATTATCGATGCAATCAATGAAGGGCAAGCCTTGCAGAGAATTGCCAAAGCTCGCAGTAATCTTATTCCGAGCAACACGTGTATACAGTTGAAGCTCATAGCTGAGAGGTATGGACGGGTCATCGTATCGTTTCACGCCGAATGTGATCAGGAATTGGCTGCGTATGCCTCGGAGCACGAAACGTTGGCGATCATTTCCAATGATACCGATTTCCTCATCTTCGAGGGCTGTTGGCAGTTATGGTCAGTAGGATATTAATTTGGAAACGCTTCATACACGCGCCTTCAGTAAGGAAGCTCTTCGCCGGAAGCTTCAATTGAGCGTTCCTGGCATGGCACTATGGGCGACGCTGTCCGGAAATGACTTTTACAACTACGAACAGTTGAAACCATTTCACCATACTCTTGGGTCGGAACCAGGTCGGTTTCTGAAGTTGGCACAGTACGTTCGGACGTTGGATTCGGATTTCGACGACGACGACAACATCCAGCAGGTCCTGCGACGTGTGTACAAAGGAAGACGGATTCCCGACGAGGCGGTTGCGTGGTTTAAGCAAAGCTTAGACTTTTACAGAAGCGTATGTAACTATATTTAATCGTTGAGATTTATGTACTTCTGCATTTCCCATTGGTTTACGTTTCTCGTAAAATATCTGTTTGCAGGACCTACAGACGCTTTCATCGATCGAAGCCCCCACTCGATTCGATCGAAACGTTTCTGCTACAAGAATCCCAGCACTTTGTTCTAGGAGTACTGAACGGGGCGCCCCAAAACTGCACGTTGTTTTTTTTGACTACCGTTCCGAGGACTTGGGCAATTACTTTGATATCGTCGTGCCGCTAATTGCTAAAGTTGCTGGTATAATTCTGTATCATCGTCAACACGAACGGGACCACATTACGTTGGTTGCAAAAAAAGGACACGAAGTAGCTTATGCCCACCATAACATAGCGGCAGTGTTTCCGAGCGATATTAACGTTCCACACTTCATGGATTTGCTGTCACGGGACGATGCAATGATGGCAGCATTATTGGAGTATAAGTTGCAGCTACTGCAATGGGTTTGTTCAGATGTCGTAGAGGACAACGCATTAGCAGCAGTGCCACCCGCGTTAAAGGTTACAGTACTGACCCTTGTTCGATTGGTCGAATGTCGCATTCTTCGTGTTTTCGAGGCAGACCTTCTTCTATTGATTGCTCACGAACTGCAGACTGGCCAGTTCGTGCCTTCGCGAGAGCAGTGCCCAACACAACTCAACCCGCGAGCTTTTCGTATAGGATTTCTGTTTCAGAAAGTTTACCAAGAATTTGCGCGTGCCGCGCAAACTGTTGGCCTTTCAAGCGACTACCGTCCATCAGCTCCTTACGATGGTCATCGTTTCCATAACAATTACGGAAAATTTCAAGATGGTCAGACAGATGAACTGATGAAGCCCACCGCCCTCTGGAGACTTTATGCGGGACTGAGAAGCACGACAAGAGCGATCAATGATCAAATCCCTCAATTTATGGAACAATAATTGAGGAAACGATCAACACAATTTATCATCAATAAACAGGAATTTGATTCAGATGTGCCACGTTACACTTTGTGTTTTAGTTCAAGTGAAGAAAGCTTTTAAAATTTCGATTATGTTTTGATGTTATACTTACTATATCATAAATACAGTCCGGTCCGTTCTTCTAAGTAAAACAAAACTGACTATATTAACTGTCCGTGTCACGCACTGTAGAGTTTTATAAATAGATAATATCTGTCTTGTGCAGAAGCAGGGAACGTAAGAAAAAAAAAGGGAGAATAGATGCTGCTTCCATCGACTTTACCGATTTTCATGCAACCGCCATTATGCATCACTGCTAGCATCGCCGGCCTCCAATATGAGGCGTATGTTTTCGATGACATCCGGTGGAACATCGAGCGGCTTCTCACTCAGTTGTCCCGTTTCCGGTGCTGATACGTAAATCTCGTAGATAGTTTTGTTTGGTTCGTTAGCATCCTGACTTTCCACCAACACCAGCGAATTGATGTCAATGTCTTCAAGCGAAAAACCACCATCCTCATCATAGTCGGCTTCCGCTCCATGCGTTGCTTGCTTCTCGCCCCTATTGCTGGATGCAGCTCTACTCTCTGATCGCGTATGCCATGAACCTTCTGCACTGCACGATTGGGTTTCCAGCAAAGATAGGCTTCCTGGGTCTGTGCCACCACCAGTGTTAACTGTTTCGTCACACTTATCCTCGAACGCTTCGCCACACTCATCATACTCGACACTTTTCAGAACGATCGTTTGTTCCACCGTCACCGACTCCTGCGTTGCTAGAGTAATATCATTCTCGGGCTGTGTTGCCGTTTGTGCTGTGCCAGAAATAGTTTCACCATTGCCTACTGCTGCCGCGGAAAGTTCTGAACATATGCTATCGAGGGCATTCTGTAGACCACCACCGGGCAGTTGATCATCGGCGCACATCTCTTTTATATAGGTATCCGTTTTTAAGGGCCCGGCTACCGCCACACTATCTTCGTCTGGCGCAGTAAAATAAACGAGATCCACGTCTGATTCGTATTTTACTGCGGCAGGCGGCAGTTGGATAGGCACCGTGGTTCGAGAGTCTTTACGGCGGCGACGAGTTGTGCGGCTCTGATCGTCAAGATTTTGCAGCGTTATCACAGATGCTGAATCGGATTCAAGTTCCAGCAACAATGACGATTGCTCCACGTCCAGAGTGGGCGGCGGGTTAGGTATTAGGTCTTCGACTTGCTCACAGTGTGCAACATTAGTATCGATGTTGGGCGAATCAACGACGCTGCCGTTCGGGATGTAAGGTTGCGATACGACGCTTGGGTCTTGACTGCTATCCGAATCTTCCTCAAATATATAGAGATAGAGATGGTATGAATGAACCTTTCAAACAAAAGCTCAAGCATCGAACAAATTTCAGCCGTTTTTTTTATAACCAAATGAAAAAGTGCACGCTTGTTTGACCACCCTGTAGCTTCTGAGAAACATAAGCAAAGCTAATGCCACCTGTGTTACCATATGATATTCGATAATGTTTTATTGATGTGCAGAGTTCAATTTAATTGTTTAACCTCTTTATGTAACTCATTGATTGTATCAAGAGTCCAGAAATATCCCTTTCAAAAATTCATTCATCTTCATTAGCCACCAAATATCTCAGGCTTACATACTGATTGCATATTTAAACTGAACCTTTTAATTCGGGTCGTTTTGGTTACTTGCATTTGCGGTAAATTTTCCCAATTGTCTTGTGAAATTATGAAATTGGCATCCAAACATGTTTGAATCATTTCACATAAATATCGGCATTTGATTTTCACTGATGCACGTACTCCGCATTGATTCGTCCAGACAATCGCACCGTGGCTGGATACAAAATGACTCTTCTTCGCCATTGAACAACAAACGAAGTGTAATTTTCTGTAACGATTCACATTATACCGCACCGTGTTGCGCGACGCCCACCAATCCGCAAGAGTAAATCCAATTAAACAAACCAGAACAGGATGCCAGGACTTTTGCTTCCATTACACCCAACTTATCTTGTTCTTTTGCATTTGCGAATTGCCTGACGACTGACCGCCTGGGCAGGTCCAGCCTTCAGCTTCCGCCGGACAGCAGTGGCGAGTCCTGCCCGAACACAGTTGTTGTTTGGCGGTTGCGATTAGAAACAATCACACTGACTGATCTGAATTTCAATTAACGGACAGCGTCACTCGATCGATCCGATTGGAGCGCAAACACCGGTGCGGTGTTTGTGGTGCAACGACGCCGGCCAAACTTTCCGTTGGCCGATGCAACTCGACCAGACGGCCACCGACGGCGATGACACCGACACATTAGACCATTTTCACGCTACGTTCCCATACAGGGGGCGGCCCTGGAACTGGACGCCACAGTGCCGTTTCGACGGCAAAACTTTTCCCCGTAAATCACAAAACTTTGCCCAATATCTGTCGATAAATAAATTCCCTCCCTGCTCCAGGGCACCGTTCCACCGCACTGGACATCGTGGTTTGTTGATTCAATGCAATTGCGCTTTGGTCCTGCGGAGTACAAAACCCTTGCCAGACGCCATGGTTTTTCCTACTTCTTCTTCACTGCCGAAACCGTTGCACGTTTCGCTTGGCTGTAAAATTGTTTATTTCAATCGCCCGTCGCCTGCGGTTCGACAGAGTTTGTAAATTAATGGTCCTAATTGGTCGCTGTTTGCAATTTGATAATTGTTTTTTGCTTTTTCTTTTGCTTGTTAAAGGGTTAAAAATATCGCAGTAAATAGTTGGCTGAAATCAATGGTTAAAGTGCGTCTCAGTAAATTCACAAAGTCTGCTTTTTCTGATTACCGTAAGCAGACCGTTGTTCAACTGTTTTTCCTAATTTTCCCATCCACAGTATTATCCATCCCATGCAGAATAATACAAGCGTTCACTTTTTGTGGTAAACATAAAACCAACTCTCGACGGAGACGAAAATTTTGCAGGTGGCAACAGATTCCTTGGAAACTTTATCCCTAAAAAAATATCCCAACCACAGTAAATCACACAGCAGTGTTGCGGGTCGAGGTCAATCCCCAAACACAAGTGCTAAACATGTGCATCCTTTTGGCCCCGGGGACCTAACAACACCGACTCCACGTGTGCAGCAATGTACCCGTGGGTGAACCCATGTAACAACATCATGCTACAAGCGCGCACAAGGATCGGTAGTGATACTTGCGAAGGGGATTTTCTGACGTCGTCGTATGATAAACAACTTCGTAGAACCGGAGCGAAAATCGACATCCTGAGCTCAACAAACAAACCCTTCGGGCGGCGACTGGCTGGCTGGCAGGAGCATTTGGGCCGGCGATTAGGACGAGTTGAACGAGGAGGGGGCCTCTCGCATCTCGCAGCACAATGGTGGTCGACCTTCTACTTAGATTTTTCACCTTCGGTTGCACGCAAAATGAGCTTTATGCTCGCGCACCTGAAACCATGCTCTAGCCTCACGTTGGCAAGAAATGGTATTGGAACGGTATCGAAAAAATCCCTTCTGCTTCCGCGGGCTGCTGTGTTTGCTTTGGGTTTTGTTTTAACTTTTCTCTGACGCTTCGAAAGCTTTTTCAATTTTTAAAGCTGAACAAAAAAAAAACACGGCCACCATCATGACAAGTCGTTCGGATCTCGCGTACACGCGTGCGTATGCGCGAACCTCGCTCGAAAGTGTCAGCCGAATGTCGGAAAGTAAAAAATTAAATGGAAAAGTTTCCGGTAACGGTGGCCGGCCGTGGTCGCTTTCCGGATCCTGGCATCCGGGTGGCTGGGTGACGAGGTTTGCACAAATGGTATTGATGAATCTTATTGGCACTTCGTGAGCGGCTGGCTGGCGAACATGGCGAAAACATTGCCCACCGGCTTGCCGGTGGTGGCGCTAGCGGATTGAGAAAGTTTAAATGAAAAGTAATGTCAGAGTGCCGGGAGACTAATTTCGTAAGTAATATGCTTTTAGCCCGGTGACATCCGCCGCGCGGCTGACGGCTGAAAGGGCGCGCCCACACGGTGCCGACGGAGCCGCAGAAGGCACTGGCCGTGGATCGTTGAAACTTAAGAAATAACTTTGTTACACTCGCTAAACTTGCTGCTTGGTGTAGGTCACTTTCCAATATGGATGGTGAAATTAGATTGCTTCCTAACGGGCGATCCTAGGGGCGATCCAATTCAATTTCGAAATTCGCAAGATAACATCCAAATGCTTGGTTTTAATAAAACCAAACTTTCTCAAAACTGGTAACTTCGGCAGCGGTAAAAGTGCGGCAAAAAATTCACTAGCTGTGTGTGAAATGGCCCAAAAACTAAAAACAAAAGAACAGGATGAGAAAAAAGTCACTTTGCTTCACACACGGAACCACTTTTCTCCCAAACATGTGAACATGCTGAACCGTTTTTCTAACGTATAGTTATTTAGTTTCTAGTTTAAAAAACGACACGTTTTAAAGTTCCTTTCTCAATCCTCAATCTTTTCCAATTGAAGAATTAAGCTTTTAATATTTTACATCGAGTTGGTACTTTACCATTATGCGTGAAACACAATATCGTTCAGTTGGCCGCCTCGGGACATAAGGCAACAGTTGATTCTGATAAAATAATTTTCAATGACGACCCGTAAGAAAAACATTTTTGTTGAGGACGACGTGTTATCGACAAACGTTATGATGATGTAAAGGCCACTGAATATCTAAAACTGTACCCAAACATCAAATTTTCGCACAATCTCACGAATGCACTGTACAGTAAGACAATTATGACGACCACAGTCACTTCTGATGGTTCGAAACGTATTTACGTATGAATCCCCGTGTTTGTAGTAAGTTTCAATAATTTAACACGTTATTCTGTTGTTGTTGTCTGGCATATACTCAACTAAAAGTCTAATAATTGGATTGAGAGACTTATTCGAAAGTTGTAAAGTGCCAGCCCTGTAATTTCGAAACTACAAAATAGATAACCCTGCATTTAAAAACATTATAAAATGATGTAGTAAAATTGCAATCGCACAATAACACAACTCACAATGTTTAGCACTTCGTTTGTCGATCGAGAGTCTTCAATAGTGGCCTCATTACATCTTGCAATTTGGCAATTTTAGAAGCCGAAAAGAATTGAAACTAGTCTACTCTAGGCTAGACTATCATTAGTTTTCGATAACATGTGCTTCGAAAAATTATAATTTTGTGAAATATCTGAGACGCAGCAACACATGACAAAGTACGATTAATGTTTTAATATGTTCGAAGTTAAATACTTATCCCTTTCTAACGTTCGAACCAATCGAACTTGAAACTGTACGGTGCAACTCAATCATAAACAAGAGTCTCGCGGTGCGGTGCATCGATCAGCGAGCGCGATTCGGCCGCGAAAACGGTAAAGAAATACATTCCGGCCCCACAACAACACCAAAAAAGGATAGCTTCGCCGTGCTTCAATTGCGATCGCCATAAAGTGGTAAAGAAGACGCCAAACCCACCACTTCCGGCCAGGGCGCCAGGTCAGCCCAGAGCGTTGGCCGGAACGATTTCTCTTTTTTGCATATATATGGAAACAATTTATCAAAACTGTCAGTGTTGACTGGTGGCGCTAATGATACCAATAAATTTCGATTTATGGATGCAACCGAAGTCGGGGCGGAAAGGGGTGCCGGGGTGGCTGTTATTTATGCTGCAAAGTTGCCAGTGGCCAGGTGTCAGCCCGTGCAGGTGCAAACGTAATTGCGTTTTTTGCTTCCTTCCTGGGTGTGTTAGAAAAATGTTCCTTGCTATGCCATGCCAACGCTACTTCGAGATTGAAGTGAGACGATTGCAAGATGTAGCGGTGAGGAAAGTGAGAATTGTAACAGTGCTACGGATACAGATCCGAAGGTGTAGATGAACTTCTGCCGTGAACCTGGTGAACCTGGTTGTTGAAATCGTTCTCAATTTAATCCCGATTGGCACACTCGACTCCGCCACAATACATCCGAGCCCGGGCTGGTTAAGGATTGCGAAGGAAACATTGGAAAAAGCACAACAGCAGCCAGGCCGGAGAGTGTGCACCGAACGACACCACAAAGGTACCATTTACCGGGATTAAAATAAATGTGTAATTAAACGCTCAAAATATGCTCCGGAGAGATGGCCCGGTGACTGCGAGAAAAAGCGAGATTATGGTTAAGCGTTTTTAACACTATCTGACACCCATTTTACTCGTTTTTTGCTCTCCGAACCGTTACCGTGTACACACCATTCGTCCATTCGTCGCGGTTACAGCACCGAAGGGACTTTCCGTTGCCTTGAGGGATTAATTAAATAAAACTTAACAAAAGCTGGGCTCCGGTGTTCCCGAGTATGTCCGATGCAAACTTCCTGTGCACAGAGGGTTGAGAGACGATGCGTTTGGTAACACTCTCTGCTAACCGCACTCGCCCTGCTCTTGTCGTGGTTTGTGGTAAAAGTTTTCTACTCAAACCCACGTGTTAGTTAAGTAAGCTGTACAGAACACGTCTCCAAAGGGGGTTCTTCATTGTAGTAATTTCCTATTTCGGTACTGATTCGTATTCGTATAAAGTTTCGTTTATATTAGTTGAACTCAAAGTTTAGTTGTTTTAACACGTTCCTTTAACACATTTGAGGGGCATGAAATGATGATCTACCTAGTGAGGAAATGGGGAATGCATCAGTCCGCGCAGGAGAACGTGATACAGGAAAGCGCAGTCCCTTAACTGATCTCTTTTAATGCAAACCGTACGACATCCCAAATACAACGAAAACCACATCTCGCGGTGACAAACGAGTAAAGTAACATTCGAGCGAGTTGCTTCTCGATTTTTGCCAAAGTGCCAACGGTCATTCAAAAGCAGGAAAACATGAATAAGCTCGTGGCGATGTGAGGGTGTTTGTCGAGGCGACCATTTTGAGGCCACATTTACACTACTTTCGGCTTCCTTCTGCAGTCAGCAAAGTGTTTCCGACATTGTCCATTGTTTTTCGTCACATTGTTCATCACCTGTACTATTGTTCTTTTGAATTTGTTGGTTCGTTTTCGTTCCACTATTGCCTTCACTATTGTAGTTAAGCTATTTCATTTAATTTCTTTAGAGTTTAGCTTAAGATGAATTGTGGGACGTGGGAGTTCAGATAATTGAAAAGATAATCACCGAGTGAAGATAATAAATAAGTATTAAGACTTACATGACTACTTTAATGAAATAGAACTCCTCATCATCCACATCCTCAATTCACGCAATGCATCCCTAAGGTGACCCAAGTCTCATCCATAGTGATGAGTCGACGCATAAAACCAGTTTATCCTTTCGAACCCAATACTTGAGTCAAACTTTCTTTCATAAATTTCCTTTGCCTTTAAACCTTCCAAAATAAAAACTAAATCTCTGCAAGATACTTGATTTTTTCCATTGTAAAAAAAACTCTGTGACATTTAGTTTTATGCATTTCTATCAATCGGTAATCAAGTTTCCGGAGATTTTCCGAACAAATTAAACAAAGACACATCGCATGTTTGACCAAAGCTTTTCAATTACCTATTGATAAAAAAAAATAAAAAAAATTGCTAGCTTTAGCTTAATTAGCTTTTTGAACAGAGAATCCAAACATTTGTTTTAATAACACATTGCCTTCAATACAGAAGTAAATCTTAATAAGAAACTAATCACAAATGTGTCGCCCAACAACACACCCTCACGTTTTGGTGCGCCCAATAATTGCTCCTGGTATTGATTCTGCTCCACGGCTCTCTCCACGGCCCCTCGCCCGCCGTGTGGCCATGGACAGCATGGGGCATGGGAGGATTCTGCTTCGCAACGGCGCACGTACTGCATTGGGGTGGTCGTTTATTTGAAATTATAAAACATGTTTTGTTCACACCAGAAACAATGCGACAACGCTGCTTTCTTCGGCCTCCGCCGGCACACAAAGGAAATGGAAATGCAACGTGTCCTGAATCCGCGGGAACGATCCGAAAACCGAGAGAACATAAAAGCAAGTGACCCCTCGCTCCTCTCTTTAATGCGGCCGGGTGCCAGTCCTTGTCGTGCCACCCTGCCGATCCCCCGTGCTCAAACTGGCCATTAAAATGTTCGCTGTAAGATACACGCTTTCGATGAGATTTAAATTTAAATGCCATCGTCGGAAGGTGCTTATTCTAGCTACTGCGGGGTTTGTCGGTTGCCGAGTCCAAGCCGGCGAGTGTGAAGGCTACGTAAGGACACCGACACCGTACATTGCAACCCCAAATTCGGCGAAAAACGGAATTTCATTCCAATTGTTTGCGGTGAAAATGTGACCCCACTTCATCCGGCGTGCACAGCATAGCTTTCCGCTCTTTTATATCTCCGCCACATTGCAATGCACAAAATCCGACCAGAAACCCGAAAAATGGCCAAGCCAACCTTCCGGGCGCACAGGTAGAACACTCCGAAAGAAAAAAAAACAATTGTTAACCGCTCCCTGGAACAAAGAGCGCTGCCCGGAAGCGAGACCGAAAGGATTTCAGCATAATGCGATAATAAAAAGATTAAATTTAAAACCCGGTTTCACGCCAAACGATAGAAACGGCACTCCGATGGACCCTTGCCGATTGGCTTGCCGATTCCTTTGCAGTCGCATATGTGAATCTCGGCGACCCTGCGGACTCGGTCGGTCCAGCCGGTGACTTGATCGTTGAGTTATGATTATCCGACAAAATCTCACAAATAAATTAAGATAAATGAAAAAGAGCTAGTCCACTGAGCGCCAGCTGTTACGTCAAGCTTGGAGTGTACCGTGCACCGAAAGGTGACTATAGATTCGGTTCGATCACCTTCGCATGTCTTCTGAAAAGGACTCGAAACCACTGGCCACTTTCAGCGCTTTTAAGAGTAGCTAATCGTGTTTTATGTTTTTGATAGCATGATTTAACGTAATAGCAGCTTAATGGGGGGGGCTGTAATTTTAAATCTGGTTGCAACGCTTTTTCTTTGATGCAGTTTTATGAAGCTATCTCCTGAGAACATTTCATCCAAGTGTTAATCAATGGAAATGAACGAAATTATCCCAAATTGTGCACCATTATCCCCTAGCATACCGTTCGAAACAACCTTATTCTTTCTCCAACGTATTCCACCGTAAATCAGGTAGCGTGGCCTAACACTTTAAGATGTGTTAGGTTATGTTTGAAAATTTAAATGCTCGTGAAAAGACGGATGATTGCGCCTGTCGCTGGCAGCAAACGCCCTTTAATGGATGAATCCAGCCGAGCGTCGAAGAGGATACGTTCGCTGATAATGTGTGTATCAAATCACTGCGCGCATAACATATCCACGCCAACAACACCCAAGCGCACTTCACCATGCGTAATTAACGTTCATAAACTGTCAGATTTTCGTTCCAGTGTGGCGCATTTCAAGTCGAGCTGAGCTGGCGATTGCTGCCAGTGTCACCGGTCACCTCCATGCGCTCCTTGCGGGGTCCGATCGACGAACGAAAAGCTGTAATCCCGTAAGCACACATAACCGCTTCTCAATTATGCACCTAAAGTGCATTTATTCCCTCGCACCAGACTCACTGCACTCGGTTCAAATCGGGCTTTAATGCCAACATTTGAGGGTTGTTTTTTATTTTATAAGCGTTTTTTGCGCCCGTTTCACCGCTGCTTGACCATTAAAGGGGGCGCAGCCCAATGCACTTGCAATGCACAGAAATGCATCGGAACGATAACGCAAGCAAGCACACAGCCCGGACCCGGTCTGGCGACAACTGGGGAAACAATAATTTATTCAAAATGTATTACCAACATGATTATCAACAAAAGCGGCTAGCTCGATCTCGTTCGTCCGCCTCGCCAGCCGGCCAGGCACTGACCATGACTGATGAACGTGTAAATTCAACTATTTGCTTTTCGATTAAACTCATCTAATAAACTTTCAAACCAGCGATGGCTATCACTGCAGTGCGTGTGTGCGTGGAACCTTCTGCACTGCACGATTGGGTTTCCAGCAAAGATAGGCTTCCTGGGTCTGTGCCACCACCAGTGTTAACTGTTTCGTCACACTTATCCTCGAACGCTTCGCCACACTCATCATACTCGACACTTTTCAGAACGATCGTTTGTTCCGTCACCGACTCCTGCGTTGCTAGAGTAATATCATTCTCGGGCTGTGTTGCCGTTTGTGCTGTGCCAGAAATAGTTTCACCATTGCCTACTGCTGCCGCGGAAAGTTCTGAACATATGCTATCGAGGGCATTCTGTAGACCACCGCCGGGCAGTTGATCATCGGCGCACATCTCTTTTATATAGGTATCCGTTTTTAAGGGCCCGGCTACCGCCATCAAACATGTTTGAATCATTTCACATAAATTTCGGCATTTGATTTTCACTGATGCACGTACTCCGCATTGATTCGTCCAGACAATCGCACCGTGGCTGGATACAAAATGACTCTTCTTCGCCATTGAACAACAAACGAAGTGTAATTTTCTGTAACGATTCACATTATACCGCACCGTGTTGCGCGACGCCCACCAATCCGCAAGAGTAAATCCAATTAAACAAACCAGAACAGGATGCCAGGACTTTTGCTTCCATTACACCCAACTTATCTTGTTCTTTTGCATTTGCGAATTGCCTGACGACTGACCGCCTGGGCAGGTCCAGCCTTCAGCTTCCGCCGGACAGCAGTGGCGAGTCCTGCCCGAACACAGTTGTTGTTTGGCGGTTGCGATTAGAAACAATCACACTGACTGATCTGAATTTCAATTAACGGACAGCGTCACTCGATCGATCCGATTGGAGCGCAAACACCGGTGCGGTGTTTGTGGTGCAACGACGCCGGCCAAACTTTCCGTTGGCCGATGCAACTCGACCAGACGGCCACCGACGGCGATGACACCGACACATTAGACCATTTTCACGCTACGTTCCCATACAGGGGGCGGCCCTGGAACTGGACGCCACAGTGCCGTTTCGACGGCAAAACTTTTCCCCGTAAATCACAAAACTTTGCCCAATATCTGTCGATAAATAAATTCCCTCCCTGCTCCAGGGCACCGTTCCACCGCACTGGACATCGTGGTTTGTTGATTCAATGCAATTGCGCTTTGGTCCTGCGGAGTACAAAACCCTTGCCAGACGCCATGGTTTTTCCTACTTCTTCTTCACTGCCGAAACCGTTGCACGTTTCGCTTGGCTGTAAAATTGTTTATTTCAATCGCCCGTCGCCTGCGGTTCGACAGAGTTTGTAAATTAATGGTCCTAATTGGTCGCTGTTTGCAATTTGATAATTGTTTTTTGCTTTTTCTTTTGCTTGTTAAAGGGTTAAAAATATCGCAGTAAATAGTTGGCTGAAATCAATGGTTAAAGTGCGTCTCAGTAAATTCACAAAGTCTGCTTTTTCTGATTACCGTAAGCAGACCGTTGTTCAACTGTTTTTCCTAATTTTCCCATCCACAGTATTATCCATCCCATGCAGAATAATACAAGCGTTCACTTTTTGTGGTAAACATAAAACCAACTCTCGACGGAGACGAAAATTTTGCAGGTGGCAACAGATTCCTTGGAAACTTTATCCCTAAAAAAATATCCCAACCACAGTAAATCACACAGCAGTGTTGCGGGTCGAGGTCAATCCCCAAACACAAGTGCTAAACATGTGCATCCTTTTGGCCCCGGGGACCTAACAACACCGACTCCACGTGTGCAGCAATGTACCCGTGGGTGAACCCATGTAACAACATCATGCTACAAGCGCGCACAAGGATCGGTAGTGATACTTGCGAAGGGGATTTTCTGACGTCGTCGTATGATAAACAACTTCGTAGAACCGGAGCGAAAATCGACATCCTGAGCTCAACAAACAAACCCTTCGGGCGGCGACTGGCTGGCTGGCAGGAGCATTTGGGCCGGCGATTAGGACGAGTTGAACGAGGAGGGGGCCTCTCGCATCTCGCAGCACAATGGTGGTCGACCTTCTACTTAGATTTTTCACCTTCGGTTGCACGCAAAATGAGCTTTATGCTCGCGCACCTGAAACCATGCTCTAGCCTCACGTTGGCAAGAAATGGTATTGGAACGGTATCGAAAAAATCCCTTCTGCTTCCGCGGGCTGCTGTGTTTGCTTTGGGTTTTGTTTTAACTTTTCTCTGACGCTTCGAAAGCTTTTTCAATTTTTAAAGCTGAACAAAAAAAAAACACGGCCACCATCATGACAAGTCGTTCGGATCTCGCGTACACGCGTGCGTATGCGCGAACCTCGCTCGAAAGTGTCAGCCGAATGTCGGAAAGTAAAAAATTAAATGGAAAAGTTTCCGGTAACGGTGGCCGGCCGTGGTCGCTTTCCGGATCCTGGCATCCGGGTGGCTGGGTGACGAGGTTTGCACAAATGGTATTGATGAATCTTATTGGCACTTCGTGAGCGGCTGGCTGGCGAACATGGCGAAAACATTGCCCACCGGCTTGCCGGTGGTGGCGCTAGCGGATTGAGAAAGTTTAAATGAAAAGTAATGTCAGAGTGCCGGGAGACTAATTTCGTAAGTAATATGCTTTTAGCCCGGTGACATCCGCCGCGCGGCTGACGGCTGAAAGGGCGCGCCCACACGGTGCCGACGGAGCCGCAGAAGGCACTGGCCGTGGATCGTTGAAACTTAAGAAATAACTTTGTTACACTCGCTAAACTTGCTGCTTGGTGTAGGTCACTTTCCAATATGGATGGTGAAATTAGATTGCTTCCTAACGGGCGATCCTAGGGGCGATCCAATTCAATTTCGAAATTCGCAAGATAACATCCAAATGCTTGGTTTTAATAAAACCAAACTTTCTCAAAACTGGTAACTTCGGCAGCGGTAAAAGTTCGGCAAAAAATTCACTAGCTGTGTGTGAAATGGCCCAAAAACTAAAAACAAAAGAACAGGATGAGAAAAAAGTCACTTTGCTTCACACACGGAACCATTTTTCTCCCAAACAGGTGAACATGCTGAACCGTTTTTCTAACGTATAGTTATTTAGTTTCTAGTTTAAAAAACGAATCGTTTTAAAGTTCTTTTCTCAATCCTCAATCTTTTCCAATTGAAGAATTAAGCTTTTAATATTTTTGGTTGATACTTTATCATTATGCATGAAAAACAATATCGTTCAGTTGGCCGCCTCGGGACATATGGCAACAGTTAATTCTGATAAGATAATTTTCAATTACGACCCGTGTAAGATGACCCGTAAGAAAAAATTCTTTGTTGAGGACTACGTGTTATCGACAAACGTTATGATGATGTAAAGGCGTCTGAATATCTGAAACTGTACCCAAAACATCAAATTTTCGCACAATCTCACGAATGCACTATACAGTAAGACAATTATGATGACCAAAGTCACTTCTGATGGTTCGAAACGTGTTAACGTTTGAATTCCCGTGTTTGTAGTAAGTTTTAATAATTTAACACGTTATTCTGTTGTTGTTGTCTGGCATATACTCAACTAAAAGTTTAATAATTGGATTGAGAGACTTATTCGAAAATTGTAAAGTGCCAGCCCTGTAAGTTCGAAACTACAAAATAGATAACCTTGTATTTAAAAACACTCTGAAATAATGTAGTAAAATTTCAAACGCACAATAACAAAACTTCACAATGTTTAGCACTTCGTTTGACGATCGAGAGTCTTCAACAATGGCCTCATTACATCTTGCAATTTGGCAATTTTAGAAGCCGAAAAGAATTGAAACTAGTCTACTCTAGCCTAGACTATCATTAGTTTTCGATAACACGTGCTTCGAAAAATTATAATTTTGTGAAATACCTGAGACACAGCAACACGACATGACAAAGTACGATTAATGTTTTAATATGTTCGAAGTTAAATACTTATCCCTTTCTAACGTTCGAACCAATCGAACTTGAAACTGTACGGTGCAACTCAATCATAAACAAGAGTCTCGCGGTGCGGTGCATCGATCAGCGAGCGCGATTCGGCCGCGAAAACGGTAAAGAAATACATTCCGGCCCCACAACAACACCAAAAAAGGATAGCTTCGCCGTGCTTCAATTGCGATCGCCATAAAGTGGTAAAGAAGACGCCAAACCCACCACTTCCGGCCAGGGCGCCAGGTCAGCCCAGAGCGTTGGCCGGAACGATTTCTCTTTTTTGCATATATATGGAAACAATTTATCAAAACTGTCAGTGTTGACTGGTGGCGCTAATGATACCAATAAATTTCGATTTATGGATGCAACCGAAGTCGGGGCGGAAAGGGGTGCCGGGGTGGCTGTTATTTATGCTGCAAAGTTGCCAGTGGCCAGGTGTCAGCCCGTGCAGGTGCAAACGTAATTGCGTTTTTTGCTTCCTTCCTGGGTGTGTTAGAAAAATGTTCCTTGCTATGCCATGCCAACGCTACTTCGAGATTGAAGTGAGACGATTGCAAGATGTAGCGGTGAGGAAAGTGAGAATTGTAACAGTGCTACGGATACAGATCCGAAGGTGTAGATGAACTTCTGCCGTGAACCTGGTGAACCTGGTTGTTGAAATCGTTCTCAATTTAATCCCGATTGGCACACTCGACTCCGCCACAATACATCCGAGCCCGGGCTGGTTAAGGATTGCGAAGGAAACATTGGAAAAAGCACAACAGCAGCCAGGCCGGAGAGTGTGCACCGAACGACACCACAAAGGTACCATTTACCGGGATTAAAATAAATGTGTAATTAAACGCTCAAAATATGCTCCGGAGAGATGGCCCGGTGACTGCGAGAAAAAGCGAGATTATGGTTAAGCGTTTTTAACACTATCTGACACCCATTTTACTCGTTTTTTGCTCTCCGAACCGTTACCGTGTACACACCATTCGTCCATTCGTCGCGGTTACAGCACCGAAGGGACTTTCCGTTGCCTTGAGGGATTAATTAAATAAAACTTAACAAAAGCTGGGCTCCGGTGTTCCCGAGTATGTCCGATGCAAACTTCCTGTGCACAGAGGGTTGAGAGACGATGCGTTTGGTAACACTCTCTGCTAACCGCACTCGCCCTGCTCTTGTCGTGGTTTGTGGTAAAAGTTTTCTACTCAAACCCACGTGTTAGTTAAGTAAGCTGTACAGAACACGTCTCCAAAGGGGGTTCTTCATTGTAGTAATTTCCTATTTCGGTACTGATTCGTATTCGTATAAAGTTTCGTTTATATTAGTTGAACTCAAAGTTTAGTTGTTTTAACACGTTCCTTTAACACATTTGAGGGGCATGAAATGATGATCTACCTAGTGAGGAAATGGGGAATGCATCAGTCCGCGCAGGAGAACGTGATACAGGAAAGCGCAGTCCCTTAACTGATCTCTTTTAATGCAAACCGTACGACATCCCAAATACAACGAAAACCACATCTCGCGGTGACAAACGAGTAAAGTAACATTCGAGCGAGTTGCTTCTCGATTTTTGCCAAAGTGCCAACGGTCATTCAAAAGCAGGAAAACATGAATAAGCTCGTGGCGATGTGAGGGTGTTTGTCGAGGCGACCATTTTGAGGCCACATTTACACTACTTTCGGCTTCCTTCTGCAGTCAGCAAAGTGTTTCCGACATTGTCCATTGTTTTTCGTCACATTGTTCATCACCTGTACTATTGTTCTTTTGAATTTGTTGGTTCGTTTTCGTTCCACTATTGCCTTCACTATTGTAGTTAAGCTATTTCATTTAATTTCTTTAGAGTTTAGCTTAAGATGAATTGTGGGACGTGGGAGTTCAGATAATTGAAAAGATAATCACCGAGTGAAGATAATAAATAAGTATTAAGACTTACATGACTACTTTAATGAAATAGAACTCCTCATCATCCACATCCTCAATTCACGCAATGCATCCCTAAGGTGACCCAAGTCTCATCCATAGTGATGAGTCGACGCATAAAACCAGTTTATCCTTTCGAACCCAATACTTGAGTCAAACTTTCTTTCATAAATTTCCTTTGCCTTTAAACCTTCCAAAATAAAAACTAAATCTCTGCAAGATACTTGATTTTTTCCATTGTAAAAAAAACTCTGTGACATTTAGTTTTATGCATTTCTATCAATCGGTAATCAAGTTTCCGGAGATTTTCCGAACAAATTAAACAAAGACACATCGCATGTTTGACCAAAGCTTTTCAATTACCTATTGATAAAAAAAAATAAAAAAAATTGCTAGCTTTAGCTTAATTAGCTTTTTGAACAGAGAATCCAAACATTTGTTTTAATAACACATTGCCTTCAATACAGAAGTAAATCTTAATAAGAAACTAATCACAAATGTGTCGCCCAACAACACACCCTCACGTTTTGGTGCGCCCAATAATTGCTCCTGGTATTGATTCTGCTCCACGGCTCTCTCCACGGCCCCTCGCCCGCCGTGTGGCCATGGACAGCATGGGGCATGGGAGGATTCTGCTTCGCAACGGCGCACGTACTGCATTGGGGTGGTCGTTTATTTGAAATTATAAAACATGTTTTGTTCACACCAGAAACAATGCGACAACGCTGCTTTCTTCGGCCTCCGCCGGCACACAAAGGAAATGGAAATGCAACGTGTCCTGAATCCGCGGGAACGATCCGAAAACCGAGAGAACATAAAAGCAAGTGACCCCTCGCTCCTCTCTTTAATGCGGCCGGGTGCCAGTCCTTGTCGTGCCACCCTGCCGATCCCCCGTGCTCAAACTGGCCATTAAAATGTTCGCTGTAAGATACACGCTTTCGATGAGATTTAAATTTAAATGCCATCGTCGGAAGGTGCTTATTCTAGCTACTGCGGGGTTTGTCGGTTGCCGAGTCCAAGCCGGCGAGTGTGAAGGCTACGTAAGGACACCGACACCGTACATTGCAACCCCAAATTCGGCGAAAAACGGAATTTCATTCCAATTGTTTGCGGTGAAAATGTGACCCCACTTCATCCGGCGTGCACAGCATAGCTTTCCGCTCTTTTATATCTCCGCCACATTGCAATGCACAAAATCCGACCAGAAACCCGAAAAATGGCCAAGCCAACCTTCCGGGCGCACAGGTAGAACACTCCGAAAGAAAAAAAAACAATTGTTAACCGCTCCCTGGAACAAAGAGCGCTGCCCGGAAGCGAGACCGAAAGGATTTCAGCATAATGCGATAATAAAAAGATTAAATTTAAAACCCGGTTTCACGCCAAACGATAGAAACGGCACTCCGATGGACCCTTGCCGATTGGCTTGCCGATTCCTTTGCAGTCGCATATGTGAATCTCGGCGACCCTGCGGACTCGGTCGGTCCAGCCGGTGACTTGATCGTTGAGTTATGATTATCCGACAAAATCTCACAAATAAATTAAGATAAATGAAAAAGAGCTAGTCCACTGAGCGCCAGCTGTTACGTCAAGCTTGGAGTGTACCGTGCACCGAAAGGTGACTATAGATTCGGTTCGATCACCTTCGCATGTCTTCTGAAAAGGACTCGAAACCACTGGCCACTTTCAGCGCTTTTAAGAGTAGCTAATCGTGTTTTATGTTTTTGATAGCATGATTTAACGTAATAGCAGCTTAATGGGGGGGGCTGTAATTTTAAATCTGGTTGCAACGCTTTTTCTTTGATGCAGTTTTATGAAGCTATCTCCTGAGAACATTTCATCCAAGTGTTAATCAATGGAAATGAACGAAATTATCCCAAATTGTGCACCATTATCCCCTAGCATACCGTTCGAAACAACCTTATTCTTTCTCCAACGTATTCCACCGTAAATCAGGTAGCGTGGCCTAACACTTTAAGATGTGTTAGGTTATGTTTGAAAATTTAAATGCTCGTGAAAAGACGGATGATTGCGCCTGTCGCTGGCAGCAAACGCCCTTTAATGGATGAATCCAGCCGAGCGTCGAAGAGGATACGTTCGCTGATAATGTGTGTATCAAATCACTGCGCGCATAACATATCCACGCCAACAACACCCAAGCGCACTTCACCATGCGTAATTAACGTTCATAAACTGTCAGATTTTCGTTCCAGTGTGGCGCATTTCAAGTCGAGCTGAGCTGGCGATTGCTGCCAGTGTCACCGGTCACCTCCATGCGCTCCTTGCGGGGTCCGATCGACGAACGAAAAGCTGTAATCCCGTAAGCACACATAACCGCTTCTCAATTATGCACCTAAAGTGCATTTATTCCCTCGCACCAGACTCACTGCACTCGGTTCAAATCGGGCTTTAATGCCAACATTTGAGGGTTGTTTTTTATTTTATAAGCGTTTTTTGCGCCCGTTTCACCGCTGCTTGACCATTAAAGGGGGCGCAGCCCAATGCACTTGCAATGCACAGAAATGCATCGGAACGATAACGCAAGCAAGCACACAGCCCGGACCCGGTCTGGCGACAACTGGGGAAACAATAATTTATTCAAAATGTATTACCAACATGATTATCAACAAAAGCGGCTAGCTCGATCTCGTTCGTCCGCCTCGCCAGCCGGCCAGGCACTGACCATGACTGATGAACGTGTAAATTCAACTATTTGCTTTTCGATTAAACTCATCTAATAAACTTTCAAACCAGCGATGGCTATCACTGCAGTGCGTGTGTGCGTGTTGAATTAAGGCCAGCAAATTGAAAATAGGGATCCGTATGTACGCCGCAAATATTTACACGAGACGATAGAGTTTGTTTGAGTAGAAAAGGCAAATTCACCACCGGGTTTGCTGAACAATTCATACTTTTTCCTAGTGTAAATACCGCTCACATTAACTCGCAAGCCCGCGGAATCCATCTGGACATCCCCTAAATTATACACGAACGACTGCGAATACTCGATCAATCTATTTTATGCTCTTGACGCCGTATTAGTCATGGTACTTGTCATGCAAATTGAACATAGCATACAAGCTCTGGAAGCTTATACAGTTTCAATGGCATAAAAATAATATTCTAATCACTTCGGTTACCCAATCTCAGTAATTTGTAATATTCATGTCAATATTTGCTTAATATGTACAGCGTGATCCAACACGATCCATACTATTAAAATGTTAAATAACTTCGCTATTTCTCACTCGATTGTGACAAATAAACAAGATTTGTTTAGGGCATAGAATGCCGTTTATTAACAATTCACGCAGAATAATGCAATAACGATCAAATGACCGCCTCCATTAAACACAAAAAGCGGTCCTGTTTTGGGCATTTTTCATCGTATTGACAACATTTCGGTAATAGACAACGTAACAGTAGCAATTTCCGCTGTGATGTTAGCTTTCACTTCTTCAATGGTCTTCGGTTGGCTGGCATAAACCTTACTCTTCAAACGCTGGCCCCACAGAAAGAAGTGAGAAGAAATTGGGCATTAATAAGCACGCACAGTTTTCAAAGTTTTCACAGTTCAACAATCATTTTCAATGTACAGCGCTACAATTTTGGGCCGCTGTTTTACCGCAAATTAATCCATCACAAAAACGGCATATACTGACGTTTCGGAATCTTGTTCATTTGTCGAAATTGACTGCCAAATAGCGGAGTTATTTAACATTTTAATAGTATGGACCGTGATGAATCACCCGGTAGTGCCGTGGGGCTCATGTTTGTTAATCGCATATAAACTCGCAAAAGGCGTCAAGGTCTATTAGTTTAACAGATACACAACTGTCACCAATCGGCCAACTATTGTTTGTAAAATAAAACAAATCTACTCTCTTGCAACCTTTTGTACTCCTTAAACTAACAAAGGCTTAAAATAATAAAATTAGCCTTAAACTAATCAGTAAACTTACTGAAAATGTACCGTTGACAAATGGCAATTGTGTACCCTTATTGCGAAGGATTATTAAGCCGGTATGAGAAAGTTGAAAGAATGCATGACTATCGGGTATGGGCCATCCCATGTTTTATATTGTAGAACAATACTTTTCAAAAGTTTACAAAAGGCTGAAAGCACATCAATCTAATACCTTGGAGTATCCGTTGTTAAAATAGAGTATTTAATTTGCCATTTCAATCACTTATCTCACCCCAACATCGCCATCATTCTGTTAGTGTACGCAGAAGCGCAGAAGTTAAACGATCCTAAAATAGCTCACGATTGATCCAACAATAAAGTGCCACCCGTGGGACGATCGCCCACAGATGGAAGATACGATGGATACCCCGAGAGCCGGGCCATATACATAAGTCATAACGCTGCAACTGCACTAAGGTCGTACCACTTCAGAAGCCGCTTAAGACACTCACTCCCGAGTGCGCGGTGTGAAAGTTCCAGTAATTGCTTTCTAAACACGTTCTACCGAGCGAACGCCGGATCGACGGCTGGCAGGTTCCGCAACAACTAAACAACCGATCTGCACACCGGATCCGGATCCGCCGGAGTGTGTACCAGAGGACCGTGTCCGTACGTCCGTGGCACTGCACGTCGTACAGGTCGGCCCGGTCGGCGTGCCGGCTGAAGTACAATTCTCAATTTAGGACACGTTCTGGCGATAAAATTGGTGAACATTTTCATCAGCTTGCATAAATTTGATTAAATGAACTTCACTTTGTTGCCGGGTTTCTGTAGCCAAATTTGAGGCTACGAACCAGCGAGCCAGCCAACCAGCCTGCCGGCCGGCCATCTTTCACACAGAAGACGGATGAGATCTGGCCCCTGTCTGTCGGTCTTCTCCCCGGCGCTTGGGCTTCAGGTTTTGGGAGTTTTTTAAGTGTGTTGCTTCTGATCCGCTTCGTTGCGGGAAAATTTCTTTTTCACATTTGGCACGTGTTTTGGCCCGTTCCCGTCCCGAGCCGGGCCGAGTTTTGTATTGTTTTTTCTTCGTTCTTACTTGCATCGCGTAAAGCGGGATCCGGTGGCGGAAGGAACACCGTTCGCACCCGTCAAAAGACGCCGAGCAAGCAGAGAGACAAGCATCCGACAACCGGAATGCCGGACTCGTCCCGAGTCGGTCGGAAAAGTTCAGCTGTCGAGCGAAATCCCCATCGCAACCGAATTACGAATGACCAGCAGCGCGTACTCGGGCCGAACGCGTCCCGCTGTCCACTGCACCCCCGCGGTATGCGTGAGGAAAGGGCGGAAAAGAACCACAACAAAAAACCATCGGCCACAAACACGGTTTCCCCGAAAAGTGGGCCTCCGTCGGACGGTGTGGGCAGTATCATCATTTTCTGGGCTTTGGCAGTAATCTAATACATCATCTCATCACGTCCTTCCTTCGGGCTTCGGGCCTCGCCGCTCGTGGCAGGAAACCTTATCCCTGCCTTCACACGCGATTCCACCACCGCCGCCATTGGCCACTCGGCGTGAGTTGGCCATTTTGGTGCTCCTGTTGGTCGATACGCCAGCGGGTTTTTTTACGCTCCCTCGTGTAACCGGAACGTCTCCGCGTTCGTTCCTACGAGAGACGATACGACGCTCCTCTTCGTTAATCCTGCGTTAGCGGCGGCTTCCGAGGAGACAAGCAGAGCCGCGGAGTCCGCGGAAGGCTGAGAAAGTGCGTGACCTGATTTACAATCAACGGTCTGAGCCCCGAGCATCGAACGAGGCTTCGTCCCAGCATACGCCCAACCGATTCGGCCCCAGCTGCCGGTGGTCCTGTAGAGAGACACAGAAATAGAGAGAGAGATAGAGCAGGAAGGAGACAGCAAGAGAGACCGTTAGGTACAGAATAGAAAAGAAAACCAACCATCATACTTCCACCTACCGGCACTACCGGGCACCGCACATCAACACCGCAGATTAAAGTGGCAACGTTGTGTTGGCGAATCATCGGCAGAATGGAAAGATTACGGGATCAGCAGGATCCGCGGTGGGGGGAGGGACGGTGTAAATGGAATGTCATTCCGTTCCCGTCGCCGCTGTATTGGATGTGCTGCAAACACTATTATTAATAAAAATTGGCCATAATGAATATTCAATGAACCGCAGCCAACTCCGGACGTCTTCGGGAAAAAAGCGACAATATATTAAATTCGCATCCCTAGTCCCGATTCCAATCGGTTCCCGGGTCGGTTATTGGATTGGTCCGGTTTGGTGTGCGCCGAAATATTACTTTATCTTCCGACCCTGCCGTTCGATGACACCGCATCAATCGTTACCCATTTTTCTATCGCCGTCGTCGCGCACCACAGAAGCGGAAAAAAAATGAGACTGTCCGACGTAATGAGTTTAAGAACCCAGAGGCTGTGCGTCCTGGTGCAGGACACCGACTGAGTTTCGACCGGTAATCACACTCACCATGTCCGTTATTTTCGATTGCATTTCGTTTAGCCATTGGAATAGCGTGCTCATTAAAACTTATTTCTTATTTCTTATAAACTTCGAAAACTTATGTTTTTCAATGTAATGAATCGCCGATTCGAAACGTACGAGAATTGAGAAAAATATTCGACAAGGTGCGGAAGGAAAATAACGAATTGGACGAAGAACGCCTTTGAAACCTTCCAAATCAATGTCTCCGAAACCATTAAAGTGTGGAGTGTTCCTCATTTTTTCCTTTCAAATGTTTTTATTTTATCTGGAATGTGTGTCAGCACAGAACCAAATTTTGGACAATTTCCTTAAAGCTAGCTCAAATGCCGGTCTCAAGAACGGGGTCCAAAATAGGAAACCATAAGTAAGAAAAGTGCAAACTTTCGGCCGAACCATCTCCTTACGATAGCATCCTTTCGGCACGGCCATGGCAATTGCCACCCCGAGCGTTGCGCACTTAATCCTTCTTTCTCGTTCGACTACACGAACCACCATAGTGTTCAAACAAGCGCGTTCCCGGAAAGACATAAAGGGTTATTTCGTTATTTCGAATCCTGGTAGGGAGCATCGCGAAACCGAAACGACCAACGTACCTTCGCGTTCCCAGCTCCAGTTAAATGCTCTTCATGCCAACGCAGGCCATGGACCCCGTCTGCTCGGTACATATCGTACTTCATACAAATTCGAATTTATTCAAATTGGATAAAGAAGAAACCCAACTTTTCGTCGTCGACCATCGTGGTCCACCCGCTGCCAGAGTGGTTCGGTGGGGTGATGGTTCAACCCTGCGTCTTGTTGCTTTCGGGGCGCGGGTGCTTTAGCTGAAGTTTGAACTTTCTTTCCCTGCGGCTAGCCGCACCCTTGCTGCCTGACCGGAGAAGTGGGAACGATGATCCACGTTTTCCACACTACTCGGGCCTACACTACAACATGCAACCCATTCACCCACGTTACGATTTGCATTTATTGGCGGTTTGCGAGGCGATGTCAATTTTAGTCTCAGCGAATTTTGCGAATACCCGAACGTCTGCTCAGAGTCGGCCTCGACGGTTTTCCGACCGGTGGCATTCTTTACTTTTATGCGAGTGCTACATTTGTTTCACTTATTGCAAAATAGGATTCCGTATCGCGTTTCACTGGTTCCACTGGTAGAATGCACATTACGATAATTCTATTGCGAATGTGTCGGCCGGTCCAAATCGATTTAGAAGCTTAAGCTTGAGTATTGGCTCTTCGAAACGAATTACCCAACGACACCGTAGGTTACGCCACGCTCGGTTGGTAAACATACCAGGGTACCAGAATGCCAGAAAAGTAAGAACAACGTGTGTTGTTTGGTCAAAGTTTAGAAAAAAAGGGTCGAAGCAACAATACGTGAATGTGAAAAATGGATTATTTTCAATGCTTCAATGCATTGCAATTCCATAAGAAACACAGCAGAGTGTGTGTAAAACTATCGCGATATTTCGAATTAGTTACAAAGCACATTCACTGCTGCTCCAATTGTTATTTCATATTTATATAAATTATTGCAATATTTCAAAAAATCATTTTATTATGCTCAATTCATTTCAATAATTCAAATCTTCAGACAAACAAGTAATTAGGACAGAAGCTCTGCGTAAACGCAACGCTTCCGACATCATTCTCACTACTTCGTTTCATCCTCAATGAATCTTCTCGAAGGTTTAAAACTTTAATTCATTCTCCATAGATTTGCGTTTAATACCAGATATGCCCTTGTAGCTGGCCGACTTTGATGCCTCCGCTGTAATTTCCTTGATTGCGATAACAACCTTTTTTGGTTCTGTCAAAAACCAAATCCACAACCGGCGTTTGTACAGTTCGAACTTTTTACTTTGCTGTGAAACGTAACAGAGATAAAAAGGTTTTTGTTTCAATCTACCAAATACGAATGTCCGGCATCAAGTATACCTTCGGTTCTTCAATATTTTGGACAAAGTCCTTGCGAAGATTTCGACAATCCCGCTCCAGCTGTCCCATAAAATAACTCAGAGCTTGAACTCGTTCTAAGTACTCCTGATCGTAGAACTGTGGGCAGCTCAGTGGGCCATCAAACACAAAACGCTGCAGCATTTGTTCCTGGTTAGTGCTGAAAATATAATAAAATCAAAGCGTTAGAGGACGGCATCGTTTAATGAATTAAATTTCAATTACAGTGCATCCAGCATATCGTTGACTTTTTTCTGATATTTTCCGTTCGCAACTGACTCGCATTGTTTCGTGATCCGTTTGGATAAATTTGAGAAATGTTGCAAACACGTTTTGATGCCAGCAATTGACGTTTCATCGGTGGCCACATTGTCTCCAGTTGCCCGTACGAGCGCCGATAATCGCATAAGATAGTCGGAGTAGGCTTCCTCCAAGATTGCATTCTTTTCGACAAGCTTCATTGCATCGATGCGCTTGAAACACTTCTTCGACTCTCCGTTCATTTCGTCTGCGTTATCAAAACATTCACGCATCCTTTCCAAATCCAGCTGCATCAAAATCCAGAGTAATTCCGCATTCATCAGTTCCTTCGAGATGCTTGCATCCAATCGCTCAATGTACTCCAAGCGACTGATTGCCCGTTCCAGTTTAACACGATTGGTTTCGAAGAGCACCGATTCGATTTTCAGCTCGTTCATATGCTTTATGAGCATTTCCAGTTCGTTTTTGAGCAATTCTACGCGCAAAATATCCTGCTCATTAGCGTTTCTCAGTTCGACACACTTTTTCCTGCGACGCAAGATAAAATACTGTTATTGACATGATCGGAAACGGTGTCCTGCTTGGATCCGAACTTACTTCAAGACGGGAACCTTCATAGACACCCAGTTGGGATCCTGCAAACGATGGACGAGGTGTTTCACGCCAGCATACTCCCGTTTCGCCTCCAGCAACTTGAACTCTTCTGCATCTAGGCGCATTTTAATACTCTCCAGCTCACTGATGACATGAAAATTGTCATGCTCTTCGGACAATTTTGAACCATCCAATCGCTTCACCGTGAAATGCTTCTTTACATACATCTCTAGATACTTTAGAAATTGGTCGCACTTGGTGTCGAATTGCTCGATTGGCATTTGATACACGAACAGGGGCGGGTTTTGCTAAAACAGAAAAGAAACCATGCTTAAACTGCTTTTGCACAGAGTGAAGCAATTACTTACTCGCCGCAAGTAACAATCATGAAGATCGGTAAATTGCTGCTGGGTCCTTTCATACAGGTCTTCAAGCTGGTTAGCCAAATCCAAGCAGCCAGAGTGGCTTTTTTCCGTCATATACTGAGCTTCCATTTGTTTCCGTTCTAGCTCGCAAAGCTCTTTGGTCAGAGACATGTCGGTTTCCTTAGCGCCTTCTAGAAGCTGCTCATACTGCTCTTCGATTTCCACCAGTTGTTCCAGCTCCTGTTCCAAGACCTCCACATCTCTATCGGTGTAATCCAGGATGTTGGCATAGTCCTTATTCAGTTCCATCAACTGAGCATCGGCGTCTTTTTCGCTGTAAACCGTGCCACTTCGCCTAACCTCGTCGTAGCTAGAAAGCACAAATAAAACAATCAACTTACGAATATATGCGGAATTATAAATTGGGCAATAAACCTACTCTTTCAGCAGTGTTTCAGTAATGAGATTGTCATCGTCAATTTTTGCAAACCAATCAAAGAAGGCGTGGAAGTTTTCATCGTGTATCATCCACAATCTGCGTGGGTCAATACTGACGATTTTCCTTACCATTTCAATCACCTGTAATCAAGAGCGGTGAACAATTTGCAGCGATACATGAAAAAGGGTTTATATTGCAACACATTACCTTGCTCGTATCTTCCATTTCTCGGCACGACACAGAACGGACGTTATTGTTTTGAATCTGGCTTTAGCGTAACGAAAACATAATAAATGACGCTGTCAAGTATCTGACAGTTTGTTTCAGGACAGGATCCGTCAGCTGCGAATCGTTTGGGATGAATCCAAATATGTCGAAATCGGTAAAATTAGTTTGCAATATGAAACAATAAAGAAGGATAATTGTGAGCACCAAGAAGCATTTAGATAAATGCCCTTACCGTCGAACCCTTTTTCGCGTCAAACTTATAATTAATACGAATTCGTCTGCCGTTTATTTGGTCGCCAAGGTGGTGTGGTTATATAGTTCAACTATATTCGTTCATATTCATGTAAGTTATATTTATTTGGAACAATCCCGTACACCAGTTGCTAACCCAATTTCCCCTTGTGTTTCCACCAGGACAGTGCCCGCTCGTTGAAAATATTCCTAGGCAACATCGCCTGGACCGTGGGGCACCGGGAGTTGCTTAGGAAGTGTATCATTTCAAACCAGTGGCTGTTGGTGAACAACCGGATTGTTATGGCAAGGCATACATACTGTCTCATGCAGGCAAATATCGAAACCTAGTCTGGCGGCGATGCGTTAATAAAACCAGTAAAAAATCTATGGGTTTCAGAAAGTAATAATATTGTTTTATTAGCATGAAAAGTGTAAAGAAGTGGATAGGAGGGAAAAATGAATGAGTGCGTACTGTTTGCCGCCGCCTTGCACTACGGCATCAGCTTTGCCAAGCTCGTGTATTCCAGTTGAGAAGGCACACATTTTCACTGTTTGGCTGTTGCTAATTACTACATCGGGCATTTCCTCCCACTTCTCGGGCAGATCACCTCCGTCCCGCTCGATGTACACATCGAACGCACAAGTTTGCTCGAGAATCGGTAGAAAGCCAATTGTGGAAGTAATCTGTCTCATTACGTCCCGAACCTCGGCTTGTATCTTTGGCAGCGGCTTATAAGACACTTGACCGTCTTAAGACGGACTTCCCTCTTCGTACTTCAGTTCGTCCCAGCGTTCGACAATCTCCTTCGTAGCCACATTGTGAATAACAAAGATGACCGATTTCACCATTGTCTTGGAAGTCCATTCTGGAAGCATCGAGAGAAGTTATTCGAGTATAGTTAGTGGCAGTTGCAAGACGCATGGTCAACGCGGACCAGTCTACCTTCAGCTTTTTGCAGCACTTTGTCCGTGATTTGACATATAGATCGGATACCGGGCACGCTGACGAAGTGAGCCATCGGTTGATGCCAAACAGCGACGCTGCAAAAGGGAAAAACGAGAAGTAAGCAGATTCTCTTTGGTTGCTTTTTTTTCGTATTCTTACCTTGGGTGCACGTGTACATTTCGTTCTAGGGCGATTAAACCACCACAACACACCAACAACCACCACACCACAACAACGCTAAATTAAACAAACACACGGCACGGCTCGGGCGTTGAGACGACATTACAAACATTCAACAAAGACACAAAGGAGCGGTTTTTGCCTCTGATTGAATCATTCGAATAACTCTGCGAATGATTCAATCAGAGGCACAAACGATGTGTAATTGCCCAGGTCAACTACACAAAGTTTACAAACCATATCGCTGACACGATAACTTTGTGCTTCCTTTAATGCTTGTTTGTTCTCTGCGCCGAAGACGTTCAACGCAGCAGGCACTTTGACCGGATGTTCGAACAACTTTATTGCTGCCGTTGCCAAAGGTCGTCCTAAGACGACCAGAGACCCAAAGTCCTGTTCCGATGCCAATGCCTTTTCAAATTTCACAACTTCTAGATCCTTCCTATCCTCGGTCTCGACCAAAAACCAGCTATTGGCATCGGTTGCTGAGATGGTCTCACATCTCAGCAAGAACTTCTCCCTTATTTCAACCCTACGGCCTTCGTTCGTAACCGTAGGGTATGAACCGTTTAAGACGGGAGGGGGACGACGCGCTTCCTCTCGAAGCCTCAGGGCCGTTGCCGTGATCCTGCTCACCTGTCGAGGAACGATAGTTTTCACATTCCTTTTGAGGCCGATTACGTCGGCCACAAACGCGTTTGTCGACTGGCCCGGCAACGGCCCAAATTCTCTCACTTCGTCCACTACATGTCGGAGATAGTGTATGTTGCATGGTACAAAGCCGACAAAGGTTTTGTAATTTGAAACGTATCGCTTGAATAATTGTTTTGCATATTGTAACAAACTTCTATTGCGGGTGCGGTTGCAAATTGCAACCGCCCAATGCAACATGCAATAGAGTTCATATTTTTCTGGTGATAGGACATGCTTTAATACAACGAATCCTACCACATCCATAAGGTAGCCCCACATAGAAGGGGTCCAGTGGAATAGGTTTCTGACGAACTGCCCGTCTTTCCGTTCATGCGGGAAGCGTACTTTACACATTACGCTCTGCAGCCTATTATATTTTTTTTCGCTCATTTCAGTTTTTGTTGTAAATATTTGCCAAAAATTTTTCGCTGCTCCTATGTGCAGCAAATGCCGGTCGTCCCCCACAATGACACCCTTAATGATGTCAAGTCCCAAATGCTCCAAAGCCAAAGGAGTCATTTGCGTGGGATCACCAGCAGTACGATGTGTGTCGTCGTACCGATGGCCCACGAATTTAGCGTGCGTTCGTGCGGGGAAGGGTGTGTCGCTGTGGAAGGACACATTGTCGTCGATTTTTTCGCCCTCGATGATGCACTTATGGCACCCATAGTACCCTTTTTGAGTGACCGTCTCTGTAATTATTTAAAAAATAATTATTTGGAAATAGGAATATCAATTTACACCGCTAAGAAACCTACCTTTCGTGAGCACGCGTGCCTCAGCGTCTGCAAGCAGCACTCTAACTTTAACAGTTGGCAATTCGCGCAACTGTTCGCAGAGTGGACCGAGTAGCACCTGCGCGCTTGGTTTACCGCTGCCAGAAAACACACTCAGGACGAAAGGTTCGCCCGGTGGTTTTTTGGCTTCGCGCAACCGTCCTAGTACAACCCATGACGTCAATTTGGGATTGCCTAGCATCTTAAACGGTGCCCTACCGACGAAGATATCCAACTCTATAGGACCTGTCGCTGAGGTCTGTGCACGTATTGCGTCTTCTGTGTTGTAATGGTGTTACGTTATAATATAGTTATATGATAATAAAATTTGTGTGGGGTACTCACTCACATCACGCTGCCAGAAGGACCCAGGCTCAGAAAGGCCAGGGACATCTTGTATGGGCGTGATGTCCCACGGCCCCTCGAACACGGATCGCGGGTCCCTCGGCATGCCAGGAGCAACTGGCCCCACCAAGCACAGCATTTGCTTGAGCATTGCTGATGGGCTTTGGTCCGGGCTTCGCTCCGCGATCAGCATCAGTTGGCGTAAGAGGAGTGCCGCCCGTTGACGCTGATCCTCATCAACGCTGTTGCACACCTCGCGATCAGCTATCATCTGTTGTGTGTCGAGCTCTGCCTCGCAGTCGCTGTCACTATGGTACTTATAGTACGCCGCCGGCGGTGGTCCACGTCGCGGGCTGTCGTTTGTCGTCGTCGCCCTTCGTTTTTTTGCGTTTTTGGACGACATACTGTAGTGAGGTAAAATAATTACTCGAAAGCAAACCAAAATTCCCAAAGCACCACAAAACTATTTTTATATGCTAAAGCTTAAAGCCTGTTTCAACGACCTACGCATTCGCGCCTGGCATCCATAAAACGTATTTTACGGCGTCCTCAGCCCTTTCGGCTTACCTTCGCCGGTGTACTGGACCTGCTGTTGATGCGAAGCGGTTCGAAGACATTGATCAACTCTCCCACGGATCGCACCACAACGGTTTCAAGGTTCAAAAACAACAACACTATACGCTGAAAAAAGAGTATTTATCGGTCACAGTGGTCGAGGAAATGGCTTTTAAAGCGAATCAATGATCTGGACCGGCCTTTCACAGCGCAAAAAACTTGAAAAACTCACTTGTTCTTGTTCAAAACATGCAAAAACTTTCGCTTTCTCACTTTGGTTCGTTCGCGGTAATAGTTTCTGCGGGTTATTTCAGCAGCGAGTTGAGCTTTGATTGAATTGTCAAAATGGCTGTCAACAACGCTCCCGCAATCACTATGGTAGAAAAACGCTTCACGCTCAGTGAGTTCTTCGCCGTTTCATCTTATATTCCCGAAAAGGCAAACTACATCGCAAGGCAATCGGATCGCAAGGTTTGAGCCTCATCTTATCTCTGTCTACGTCTACGCTACACTTAATTCCATGCCATCTTTCTCTCAAATAGAGAATCTCGTTGGCATAATTAAAAATTTCAGTTGCCTTTGATGGGATATAGCATGAAAAACGTTTCACCGTGAGAATCTAGTTTACGAGAATACTGCTTCATCAACTATGAATATGAAGTGGAAAACATTACAAAAAAAATCGTTTTCTTCTCTCTATCTATCCATTTTCCTTCGCTTCTCCACTATTCCTTGAGGCAAAGTAAAATAATGTTTGCCATAAAACGCTTCAATGAAAGCAATGCAATGCATGGCCGACAGGTCACTGTCAGAACTGTTTACGATATGTCAAACACTTGGAAAACAACAAAAACCAAAGAAAGTCGTGAAAATGGCAGAATCACTGAAAGGTAAATTTTGTTTATTTGTAATTAAACTATGTCGCAGATTCGATAAAGATGTTACTGTATAGTAAAATTCACCCGTAATACAAGGTGTCGAAAGTGCAGTGTCTACTTATTTTGTATCTTGAATTCCTTTCCATTGTTTCACGTATAATCCTTGAACCAACCTGGGCATCGCGCAATCATGGATCATGGATAATCGCCAACCCGATAGTGTAAGAACACATTTAATTAATGTGTAATGTATTAAGTATTAATGTGCGTTTGCATTTTGTTTCAGAATCGTCATGCTGGCCATGCTAGGCTCGATCGGAATGACCATGATTATATTGGCGTGTGCTCTTCCTACCTACAAGTATGGAGCAATATAATTGAATTAGAGCTATGAATACTTTCGTTACATTCCTTCCTTTTCCGTATCTTTTAGCTTGTGGTGGCCAATATTTGTTGTGCTTTTCTACATCATATGCCCCTTGCCTACTTTGATCGCGAAAAGAAGTCAGAACGCGGACGATGGCGTTCGAGCACCGAATGCGATGTTTGCTACCATTGGAATCATTCTCAGCAGTTTCGCTTTGCCAATCGTTTTAGCGCGTGCCGGTGTGGTAAGTGTCATCAAAATAATCCAAAGCCGATCGAAGATATCTACGAGAATCTTTTCTACTGCTTTGTAGATTCAATGGGGTGCCGGAATACTTACGTTGGCTGGCAATTCTGTGGCGTATACAACAATTTTGGCATACTACTTTGGATTCGAATCTAGCGATTCAGGCATGTGGTAAAGTGGAGATGTGCGCCCATCGTATTCACATTTGTTTTAGTTTTTTTGTGGCAGCAACCGAAAGCCATACTCCCGCGTGCAACATTGTACGCTCTCATCTATAATGCTACGATTTCTTACTATTCTGAGAGTTTCGTATTTCTTTCCTTCGACTTTACAGCGAAATCCACAATTAGGATATACAAAAAATGTATGCATTATTTAACAATTCCATTCAGCAGGAGAAGAAATTAATAAACAGCGAATATTAGAATTTATGTGTTAAAACGTTTTAAATGTTCCCTTGACTATAATCCGATATTCTGTTAACTTACGGACCATTTTCATTTGATGAAGTGTCTTTTCGACGTTTACATTCGAACATCAATGCTATGTTGATGTTCCTTGTGAAAAGAAGTTAACATGACACCACCGAAAAAAGATTTTAAATAATTTTGGAACCAAATTTTTGGTACTGTAGTTTTACACTGAAAGTTTCAAGGTTTTTTTTTCATCTGCCTTCACTAATACGGTCCGGCCTGTTGTTTTAAGATTTAAAAAACACCTTCGCTGTGGTGAAAAAACACACACACGAAAAACACGCGCGAAAAGCGTCTTCAATCTAAGCAACCTGTTTTTCCGGCTTCAACCTGTCACGCTTATGTGATTCGGCAATTTTTTCTGGATTCATTCCGTTGTGCTCCTTCGATGACAGTGGTCTCTTGTGCTCCTTCGATAGGTGGTCGTGCCATTTTGTGAAAATTTGCTAGCAGAATTCTGTAAACGATATTACAGGTTAGTACCGAACAAAAAGAACAATACGATGCAGTACTATTAATGTTTTTAATTAATGTCAGCCCAAATCAAACTAAAAGTTTTTTTTTTCATCGCCGATTGTTCGGACATATTTCAGCGTCGAGGACAGTTTTTAAATTAAAGCTCGCCCGCTCGTTATCCACCGAAAAACCATGGAAGCTCTGTTGCGCGATTTGAAACGAAATAGCAAAGATATTCAAAGACTTTTGCAACGGAAGAACATTTTCAATGGGGGCCACGATACGGTCTCAAAATCAAAGCAATCCAAGAAGCGGCGCTTCGAATGTAACATTTGCAAGCACCGGTTCGTTCTGATGAGCGGCCTACTGAGACATAAGCGAAAGTACCACAGCGAAATCGAAGCGCAAAAGGCAAACCCACGCTTTCCTATAGCCATTGCCCTGAAATGTACTCTTTGCGGAATCATTTTTCCCAATATCGATCAATACCATGCCCACACAGATCATCATAACTGGGAGCATCTTCTGGCCACCGTCGAGCGAACGGTCTACAACAAACCTAGGTTCCTATTCCGCCAGTACGTGCGCATCGTGGTGATCTCCTTCGCCTTCGCTTGCGAATACTGCGACACATTGTTTTCGGACCTGAACTCCCTGTTTAATCACGAATCGAGACACAGCCCGGGTCGCGGGTTTGAGTGCACTTTTTGCGAGAAACACTCGTGCAATCTCGACGAAGTGAACGCTCATCGCAATGGCGGATGCTACCTCTACAGCCGGGATCGTGCCTCATGTTTCGAAACCATTCAAAAACAGTACATTTGTAACGTCTGCACAATGGGATTCGATTGCCTGGAAACACTGTACGAACATCGGTACACCCAAAACCACTACTTCCCGCGCATTATGGGCAAACAGGGCGATGAAATGGGCCTTTTGGGCCTGTCGTGTGAGGTATGCTGCTACGTTGCCGAAACTCTTCACCAATTGCTTGATCACCGGCACGTGGAACATGTTCCAGCACCTACGTCTCAAGCTCCGATCACGCTGCACGGTAAAAGTTCTATCAAGACCGAAGTTAAGCAAGAGCCTGACAACGCCAGCGGTGGCCTCGTTCGGCCGTATCTGTGCGATAAGTGCGGTAAAACGTACACTCAGTCGAGCCATTTGTGGCAACACCTGCGCTTCCATAATGGCGTCCGTCCTTTTGAATGTCCTTTCGATGGGTGCAAACGAAGTTTCACGATCCGCCCGGATCTGAACGATCACATTCGCAAATGCCACACCGGGGAGCGACCGTACCAGTGCCAAGAATGCGGCAAGCGCTTCCTCACAGGATCCGTTTACTATCAGCACCGATTGATTCACCGTGGCGAACGACGTTACCCATGCCCGGAGTGCAACAAACGATTCTACCGTGCCGATGCGCTGAAAAACCATACCCGAATTCATACGGGCGAAAAACCGTACGCGTGCACTTTCTGCGAGAAAAAGTTCCGCCAACGAGGCGATCGTGAGAAGCACATGCGCGTACACACGCGACCCTAGTTCCGTTCGTAGCCAACTTATTCAGCCGCCTTTTTTGCATTTGCTTCATCTGATTTTTTTGTAGTATTATCTTTGGTGTAGGGTAGCTTTAGATATTATTCCAGAGTAGGGCGGGGCAACATGTAACATATAAACCCTTTTCAAAGCGGTAGAAATTAATTAACATTTGCTTCAAGCATTCCTAGCGTTTAAGCGCTTTTCGAAACGGGTAGAATAGAGCGAGAAAAATGAGATTGTACAAAGCATGCTATGGACATTTTTTGAATAAACTCGAACGTTCGCCATTTTAAAAACAAAAAACGAGCATGATCGTGCGTTTTCTTGATCTACCTGACAACACATTTCAAAATCCGAACCGAAATGAGCGCCAGAACTTTTTACTACGATACCCAAATCTAACGCCTGCTCCGAAAGTCCTTTCTCGTCCGTTATGACCGTTCGCAGCAAGCTTCGATTCCTGGTGCCGTATCAAAACCTGTAGCTATCATGGTAACGGAAAGGCGTCAGAATGGAAACAGCGAATGAGGCGCCCCGCGCAGAACGTAGGAACGCTGGCTGTCTCGAAGTAATCGAGCATAAAATTGCACCGCGCCGCAGTGATCGGTGGATAGCATCGCTTCCAGGATACGCTTCCACGGTCCGCCTCTCGCACCTAGTGACAGGCGGCTAGCTAGGACGTTATCACGGTCACGGGTCTCGGGGCAAGAAGATGGTGTTTCGATTGAAAGGATAATGACACGATTGAAAGGGGGGGTGGAAAACAATATCAAAACCCCAAACAACCCGCCGGTCTGCTGACCGGCGGACAGACTTGAGACGGTCAATGGGGCGGGGCGGGTTGTGTCTGTTTCCACGGTGCTGCCTCAACTATCTGGCCTGCAGTCATTCAATCAGGCCTCAGCAGTTAGTTTCGCGGAAGCGCGGACCGGGAAGCCATAGCGCCATGGGACGCGGTAGCGGATGCGTGTCCTGACGGAGTGGCGGCGGGAGACCGTGGCAGAGAATCAAAGCCGATGGCGATCGCTACTTGCAACAAATCGCACTCACGGTGCTCTCCGTGGCCTCCTTTCCCTCCGGTGGCACCCCGCCGATCCCCTTTGCGGCAGCCGATTCGGTCGGCTTCGGTCGCGCTGGGTGTTCGGGCCGCCCTCGTCGACGGTATATAAGGACCGTTTTTATCGAACCACCCGACCAATCGGTTGACAGTTACTACTACGTACGGACACCGATCCCGCGGGGCCACGTGGTTGACTTCTGTGGTGCCTGTTGCTGAGGGTGTGTACAAAAAAGGCCCCTTCGCCCTAGAGGAAGGTGATTAAAGTGAATTGTGCCCGATTCGCTAACCGTAGTGCAATAATTTGACCACGTAGTGCGCTGTGTAGTGTTTGAGCGCGTTTATGTACTTTCCTAGACACCTGTTGCAGAACACGTTGCCTCGATTGGCTGTGTGTAGAGATCCGAACGCCATTGGACGCTTTATCCGCAAGAACTGTTTTTACTACCATGCGTCTCTCCGGAAACGGAAGCGCCGTTTCGCCCTGAAGTAGTGCACTCATTTAATTGATTTTGTTGACTTTAACTATGAGCTGAAGCCCGTAAGCCCCCGGGGGTGGTAATTTGATTGAAGCTGGCGCCCCCGTGAGAGTGTAATAAAATCACTGTCGCCTTTGCCATCGTTAGCTCTTCGACGTCAGGCGAAGTCACACCTTGAGTGCGTTTACGTTAGTGCCCTCAGGCTCCTGTGTGCCACTTTAAACTAGCCTTCTGAATTGAAGGTGCAACTAGTGACGTGCCGACGACTTTAACAAAATTCAACAGCAGTGCAAAACGTGAAGGACATGCGATCAGGACCATCGCGATAAGGATTGCATACTAACTGAAACCCATACCATTGTGCTGTGTCACAGTGGCAAAAAAAAACTATTCGACACCTAACAGACATTACGCACAGTGGCACGTTCCGTGAACGCAACAAGTGGTGGTGTAGCTTTGCCATTTCAATTGAGCCTCACCCAGAAACACCGGTGATGGTGATGTTGATGATGGTAATAATTTGTTTTTTTTTTTGGAACTTTGTGCATGATGCCAAAACACAAACTCCAAGAAGGCGCGTGGCTAGCGAGACACAGGGACACTCGAAATGCTCGGTCACGTCCATGGCACTCAGCCATTGCGTATACGGAATTGCGCTCAAGAATGCTCAGAATTGTTACGAGATGAAGGCTGGTGGTCGTAGATTGATTATTGCATTACTTCTTCCTGTTTGCCGAGAAGAGGAGAGAAATTTTGTCGGGCGAAGCACGTGGCCCAGCGGTTGTTAGTGTGTATTTATCTTTCAACTTCCATTCTCAGGCAGCTGCGATAAGCGATTGGCCAGATGATAGGATACGTGACCATGGACGATGTTTGTATGGTGTAGTTAGTTTACACACTTTTTTGACAAAAAATCCCTGCCCTGCCCTGTGACGGACAAGTGGTACGTTTCAAATTGGCACACGTTTTCGAACCGAACTGTTTCATCTTTGTGAAACAAAAACGCTACATTCGCGACAGCATTCGAGGAATCTGCTTGGATTGTTTGGATTGGACACAATTGTTTGCATTTATTTAAGTCAAGCCAAAACAAACCAAACTTTAAGGCACGATGTGTCGATTTCACCTGCACATCTATCAAAAAGGATTTCAACGTTCTCTTTTGTGGTTCTTATTTCTTATTTTGATCTCTCGGTCTTAAGCCCAATTGCTTAAGCACAACTTCCTACATGTTTTCCTAAGGCACTAGCGCTCCAAATGCGTACGTTTATCTTCCTCGCCGCGACTGATTTGGCTCATAAAGTCCTCGACCTCGTTGCAGATGTGCTGATTAAATACGAATGCTCGCCGCCGCCGCTCGGAGCATAAAAACAAACTGTTTGGAAAATTGTAACATCATCAGGGTGTGAAGCGTGCTTCTGCACCACTTCCGGCTCTCGCATCAGCGATTATAGCACCAAATTTATGCGAGAAATTAATTTGTAAATAACTACATTTTATTCGTTCCTCATGCAAATGAGCTGCGAGTGAAATGTTCGCGGCCCGCCAACCATCGCACCATCGCGTGACACTTGCCAGGCGCATCAGTTCCGGTACTGGTACTGTCCTGGGATGGCACTCCCTACCGAGGCCAGTGGTCTAGAGGTGCCGACGTCGGTGTAAGAGACCGACGGTGTCCTAGGGGCTACCTGACCCGGCCGGCTTGCAGTAATAAATAATCGAAATAATTCGCACTACGATATGGCATACGTCGCGGCACCGTGGATCATCGTGCTGCCAGTGCTGCTGGAATGTATCCTTTTCCTGCACGCTCTGTGCGGTCCCTCAGAGGCCCATCGTCACGATGGGCGGATCGCGCGTCCCCTAGAGGACACGGAAATCGGTCAGCTGCTTAACAGCTTGTGCGAGACGAACCGCGACCCAGATGACGGCTACATCTTCGAAGAGGACGATTCCGGCATCCTGGCACCAGCGAGTGTGGCGGGTGCTAAGGGAAACGGGTCGAGCCCATCTGGGGCGGACCGCATCCACAAGCGAAGTCTCAACCAGCTGGAAGTGCTGCCGGTGGCCGACGATACGAACTACACCGTGTACTACGTAGGCGTTCTGATGGCATCTCATTTGGGTAAGCTACCGACCCGCCGGACGGGGAACTGGCGTTTATTGCAAGTATCGTGTCGTTTTCGACTGCCCCAGACTCACCGTTCGATCTGGAACGTTGCGGACCTGCCATCGATTTGGCACTGGAGCTGGTCAACCAAAGTCTGATGAAAACCCACCAAGTGAAGCTAGTGAAAGTGCAAGCCAGGTGAGTGAACTCGGTTTTGTGTCGGCGATTGTAAAGCATGTAAGCAGTAATGTTAGGAATGTCACTATGTAGACGTGTCAGAGTTCAAAGATTTTAGTAGCTTCATGTATTGTTACTTAAGAGTATGTAGTAACGGAGCTAAAATATAATATCGTAAAATGTGGGGATGAAAGCAAAATATCATTATCATATCAGGCTGAGTGTATCCAGCAGACTAGTGCCAACCAAATAATTGTTGTAGGGTGATCCATCTAGTGTTTGGATTTAAAACTTCCGATTACTTGACCTTGAAAACGTCAAACTTCCTTCTGGAAATTTTAAACTTTTAGTAGAAATTGCCATCGATCCCATCGATGATAAAGAATGATATTCAGAAAGAGCCAAGTCTGGTGAATAACGCGGGGAGGAATAGCAACTCCCATCCAAGTGATTTGATTGTATCCTGAATCAGTTTTGTTTTTTGGGGCGCCTGGTCTCTGAAGCCACCGGCAACCAGGCGCCTCCATTTTTATTAGAAAAGGGGCTTTTTGGTCGTTTTCGATCAATGCATGGTTCAAATTGATCATTTGATGTCAGTAGCGATCTGAATTAACGTTTTCATTAGGTTTTAGGAGCTTGTGAAACACCACACCTTTCTGTCCAATCAAAAAGTCCGTTTTTTGTAGTAATTGGACGCTTTTCAGGCACAAAAGTTGGCATGGTCTAACCCTTTCAAAGATCGGTTGCAAACTAAATTAATTTTTTTTTTACCTAAACTCATTTACCTGATGTCAAAACAAGGTAATGATGAATGAACCACTAAACTGGGAAGTCCCAATCGATAGGTACAGCTATTTTTTTAACAGTCCGGTTATCAACTCTTAGACCTAGTACAAAACGGGGCACTTGCAGACCGTTGCAGAAAATAGGGAAATACTCAAAATGTTTGGTGGTTCCAAAGCGGTGAATCTTCAACTCAAACTGTACGAAATTTGAGCTTCCACCTCGATAGTTATGTTAATGAGCAGAATTTTTGAAAAATCCGTGCGTCGTGCAAGAGAAGCCAATGCATCGACAACAAGTTACTGTTTGATATGGATTTTAGTTTGACTTCATCATAGGCCCATTTCTCTTTGAAAATGAAGAAGGAAGTGCAGTAACCCTCGATGGCGTACGTTGCCGGGAAATGTTGGCTTGGTCTTCGGCGAAATTGAAGCTGAATCCTTGGACGGCATTTGGTTTCAAACTGACGGCGCTATACAGCAACAGCCACAATGGATCAACAAAAGAAGTCAAAATATAGTTTGTATTCACTGAAAAGCAGCGTGTCAGATTAACCTCATCAGCTATCGGTTAGCTTATCTTTATGCTACTTTCGTTCTACTTCCTTATAATGTTGATTTACTATCATACGACGAGAACCCTTAAAGACCCATTTGTTTTTCATGGAAATCTGGGTAATATCTAATATTTATACATTCAAACAACTCATTGCAATCAATGCGTTCCTAATTGAGAGCGTGCCGCGTGTGTGTCGTTTACATTAAAATGCAAGTGGCCAAGTGCCCAAGGTGTCACATTTCGTACCATTCTTCAAGCGCCTGGAGCTGAATTCCTCACAAATTTGCTCCATAAAAACCATCCACGTCCCGGTCATAGCCATAAACAGCACGATTTGTCCCAACCTCTCTGCTTATGCAGTGCAACAAGCCGCTTTCTAGTGAAAATATTTTCGTGGCGATGTACGTGAGATGATTGTAATTCCTGAAATTGGCCTTTCCCTCTGTTGGCCGTCCCGGTGTCTTCCGTGGCTCACACGTACACACACACACACACACACACATCCACACGCTGTGCAATTCGTTTTCCTTGGGCCGTTCGCAAAATTACCACACTTTTCGGCCAGCCAGTGTGCCATCATGGGCCGTATGCCTATTTGTGGTTCACTTGTGTCGTCGTCGTGACCCCTTTTCTGTGCTCTGTCTCAACCTTCGCTCCCTCGCACCGGAAGTGGGCCCGGAAGGAGACCACAGCAGTAAATGGGCATACTTATGTAAATGATGTGTCCTTTTCGTCGACACATCCAACATTGCATTCTGTTTATTTTTGGGGGCCCCCTTCGTCAATCACACACGGGCGCGATCTGCTGGCGCCAACGAGCCAAAGGCATTAAAATGAAAAGGCCATTCTGACGGCCGCTGGCTGGCTGGCAGCAGGATGCCTGCGCCGGGGCGAAGATTTGGAACTCCACTCCACATCCGCAGCCAGTGTTTGTTCGCCAAAGTGTGCAAACACGGTATCCGGACACGTCTTGATATATCTGACAATCATTTGACGCCGTCAGCGCCGTCGTGATGAATGAGAGCTGCACAATGATCCAGAGAACGGCGGCATGCGAAGTCAATTAAGGGTGACACTAATAAAATCGACCTAAAAATCTCGCCCCTTGGAAGCCGGGAAATGCCGAAAGCAGCACCGCTGGAAGTCCGTTTCAGAGATTAAAACCAAATCTAATTCGTCTCGGACAGATGAGCATCGCTCCAACGAATACTGGGGCCGCCGTGCTTCGACGTGGAGCGAACAGTGCTGTAGCCCCAAAGACATCCCAAAGTAGTGCACATTCGCATCACAACTGCCCTGTCGATTCTATAGTAATGAACTTCAATTACTTTAGCGTTGTTGTGATGCCAATTTTCTCCACAGCTACGCCTCTTGTTCCGGGTCCAAGTCTCCCGGGCTGGCCGCGGACATGCACTTTAAGTACAGCGTGATAGCCTTCATCGGGCCAGCCTGTGCCTTCGCCCTGGAACCGGTAGCCCAGCTGGCCGATTACTGGAACACTCCCATCATTACCGGCATGGGCGATCAGGTAAGCTACCATCGGGATTTTCACGACCCACGACCAGACGGGTGCATCCTGCGGCCGTTCGCCCCTCGCGTGCTCTTGGCTCGATTTGAAAAGCAAATTTATTTAATGAATCACCGCAATTAGTGTTTAATCTACCATAAGGCAATCAAAGCTTGGCGCTCGTCTTCGCGAACCCTCGCGGTCCGGACTCCTGCTCCGACGGCTGTCGACAGGATAATTTCCTGATTGGTCCACTATCTTTAGCGCCAACGGCGCATACATGCGCCCCGTCTTAATCCCTCGCTCTTCCGCGCCAGATGCCATTAAATGTCGCCTCGGCAGCTTACTGCCAACGATATCTGTCTTCGCATAAAAGTCCACCCGCCGGACCACTGGACTCGGCCGTCCGACCGAGGACCGAGGGAAAGTGAGGCGGCCACGATGACTTCTAAAAATACAACTCAATTTGCCGATCATCGCTTGACTGCCGACCATCACGATATGCACGGGTCGGGTGATTTGGTTGATCTTGTCACCACACTTCAGCCCCCCGGCCCATTCGCCATGGCCCCCCGCGGAAGGATAAGAAAAACCGGAGGAAACCGTATTGTATCCGGTTCGGCTACCCACCACACTCCGATCCAATCACTTTCCCGGGAGTGCTCCGGGTAGTCCAGGCAAATCCAATGGTCCTTTTTGCTGACGTTCACCATGAACAAGTGTAGGATTTGTTTCTGTTTTATTGCATTGACCGTTTCTACGCTGCTCTTCGTGCTCCAGTGCACTGGCGGGATATTGTTACATGTGCTTCGTTGTGTGTAATAGTTTATGCGCATAAATACATAACTAAACGGCATAACCCCCGCTGATAGAGCAGTCGGTAGTGCTCTTCGCTGTCACGCAGCTGGCCTGGGTTTTGAATCCCGGGATCGGTTGTCACTCAACCGGCCATGGTTTCGATTCCCGATACCGGCGTGACAGGGGGGTTGGCGCGGGGCTAACAATCCCGTCCGTAAAAATTAAATGTTACAGAAGAGCATCGGAGATTAGCATTGTCTCTGGTGCCAGGCCAAGACTGCTCAGTGGTTGTAGCGCCAAAAAAGAAGAAGAAAGAAACGGCATATAGCACAGCATTGGCAGCATGAGGAAGGTTTGAGAAAGTTAGGTCTTCTCTAGCTATAATCTGCGCTGCACCAATTATCAATAGCGGTGTCCATCCTAAGCGAGAATATAATCAAATTATTCGCCGGCTCTTTTCTATTGTCTTAAATATGCTTACTGAAAACTATAGAAGAGGTGGAAAAAACTAGTTTTTATTAGTCCTCATCCTTCTGCGCGTTTAATGTGACGAAACAGTCGGCATAGTCGTCATTTCAGGATCTCGGACTTAATTGACTCAAAGTTTTCCGAGAGATATCTTAATTACCTTTCAACTGGTCCAGTTATGGCCTCTGTCTCGTTTTGATGGAAGTCCTTTAGTGTTCTGTTTTATATTGACTGATAGTATTCTTTAATAATAGTTATTGTTACCTACTTGTTTGTTTTTTATTCTACTCCATTCAAATATCTGAAAGTGCGTTCTCTGCTTTCGTTTCCCAAAGTCCGCCTCTTTCATACTAATTACACAACCGCATTCGAATCGGGTCAGCAGTAGGAAAGTAGCATCTTAACGCGCATCACCTTATCGTCGTAATGTACTGCTTTTTGGCTCCTTCTTCCGTTGACTCCTTCTTCGAGAGCCTTCCCTTTGGTATCAAGTTCTTTTTTTCAGATTTATGTCATGTATTAGTACTCTTACTGGTTCCCGGGAGTTCGTTGACTAACTATGCGCCCGTGTTGGCTTCACTCTGTGGACACAATATAATGTAAGCGTTCTTTCCTTGCGACCCCACCTCAGCCCCCACAGGAAGGTGAACTCTCGGTGACGTCCGGAATATTGGGTCGCCTGAGCAACAGGTGGAAAAACGATAGCTCGGTAAGATAGGGACACAGCTGGTGGTGACAGCAACCCACGTTGGCCTTCTTCCTTTACCGGACACCTTGTGTCGTGCGGGTCACCTTGCAGGGCATTTTTAAGGACAAATCCCGCTACCAAACGCTGACCCGCATGTCGTACTGCCAGTGCCGGCTGAAGCTGGTGTTTTCGAGCATCTTCCGCCAGTTCGGTTGGCGCCACATCGCCCTGATCATAGACCGGTCGGATCTGTTCTCGCTGACGGTCGGCAAGAACCTCGAGTACGGTCTGAAGGACGAGGAGCTGCTAAAGTTCACGCGCGAACTGGACGGCAACGACGAGGAGGATCTGATATCGTACCTGAAGGATGCCAGCATGTACGCCAGAGGTTTGTGAACTCTCCGCACCAGCCAGGGCTTCACGGGGCCTGACTGTTGATCCCAATTAGCTTGATGTTATTGAGTGTTTTATGTTGCAATGAGAGGTACAGTCGGCCCCCACAGTCCATTACCACACTACTACACGTACACGTGCCGTGATTATGCCGCCTCGGTCCCAACTCCCAAATCTCTTTCCACACCACTTCTTAGTAATAATTCTTTCCGTACGCGGATCGCTCGTGAGAAGATTCATGCTGTCTGCGCTGGCGCTGGGCATGACGCGCGGCGAGTTCACCTTCCTGGACGTCGAAATCTTCCAGAGCTCCTACTGGGGAGACCACTACTGGGAGCTCGGGGACGAGGACGACTTCAAGGCGCGCAAGTCGTACGAGGCGCTGCTCCGGGTGTCGTTGCTCCAGCCGACGAGCTCCACGTACCAATACTTCGCCGACAAGGTGCGTAACCGGGCGAAGCGCGACTACAACTACACGTTCGTCGAGGACGAGGAGGTAAACTTCTTCATCGGTGCGTTCTTCGACGGTGTCATCCTGCTCGGCATGGCCCTGAACGATACGCTCAACGAGGGCGGTGACATACGTGACGGTACGGCCATTACCAGGAAGATGTGGGGACGCGACTTTGAAGGTAGGAAGCCAGGCTGCGGAGAAGCTTCTAGTCCGACCGACCGACACCCGGGTCTTCTGGTCTTCGCTTCCAGGCATCACCGGACATGTGCGAATTGATGACAACGGCGATCGTGACGCTGATTACTCCATACTCGACCTGGATCCAATTACCGGCCGGTTCGAGGTGGTGGCGCACTATTACGGTATTACCAGGTAATGTCTGGTCAACAAATCAACACCACCAACGCCACCCATCCCCACCGGCCACCGTTCTGCTTTTTTACGTATCGCTCAGAGAATACTCGCCGGTCAAGGGACAAAAGATACATTGGCCCGGCGGACGCGAGGGCCCACCGCCGGACGTACCCAAGTGTGGCTTTCTCGGATCGTCTCCAGCCTGCCAGGGCAACAGTGGTGAGTGTGTCTCCATGTCTTTCCATCGTCCTTGCTGTCTTTCGGGGCGAACATTACCGTTTTTTCTCAACCCACGGCGCTTCGGGGAGCAACGATTATCGTTAAATCACCTCCCAAACGCAGATAATGATAATGACGCCCAGCGTTTTGCTCTGTCTCTCGTTTTCGCCGCCGCCCTGCTGTTTGGCTCCACTAACAATCGCGTCGCTCTGTAGAAATGGTGATCTTTTATGGGCTCGTCGGATTCGGCATAATCTCCGCGTTTGCCGCGGCCGTCGCGTATATCTTGTGCAAGTAGGACTCTCTCTCCAATGGGTTCTGGCTTTTGGCCGGGACAGTGCTTCACAGCGAATATTCATTTTATCTCTCTCTCTCTCGTTCTGTCTTCCTCCCTCTCTCTTTCTCGCGCGGAACAGACAAATGAAGCTGAATAGCGAGCTGAATAACATGTCCTGGCGAGTTCGGCCAGACGAGGTACTCTTGGAGGTGGGCAAAATGTTTGGCAGTAAAATGGGTCTGCAGAAGCTGAACTACGAGGTAGGTGTACCGTTCCGGACTCATTGACGCTGCAAACGCGCTCCTAGTTTTAATTGCTAGCGCCAGCTAATGAATTATTCAGTCCAAGCAGACCAGTCAGTCGTTTGATGCTTAGTCTAGTCGATCAATTATTGGGCGCCACTACAGTCCGAGTCACCCACTGAGTTATGGCGTGAAACGATATTTCAGCATCGCCTCTGGCACCTCGCTATTGCCAGGAAACATTCACGTTGTCCATTTCGAGGTGGAATTTTCACACCATCCAATCAGAGATATTTTCCCGCCACAGCCGCCGATGCCATTGCTCTTTCATAATTTTCCATTGCTTTGCATCTGCTTTAAAACTATTAATTTACCGCGCTGCAGTGAGGAGCGCAAATAGTAGGCTGTTCAAAAAGTTTCGAGCTTCAGTAGCAGAGGGCGCCTAATTTCTGTTTTGTTATGTTGGTACACTTTTCATATGAACGTATGTGAAGTTTCATTTCAATCTGTCAATTCATTCTTTGCTTACAAACCATTTAGTATCGACGTGTCTCAGTGTTTTTAGAGTGGAAAAAATCAAGTATCGTGCATTGATTGGAAGAGCAAAGGAGATTTATAAACGAATGTTGAAAGTATAAAAGGACTCTTTGCCTTCAATTAATACAGTAAAAAGATGGGTTGCTAAATTTAAACTTGGTCGTACAAACTTTGAAGACCATCCACTGAAGGACAAAATTCGTGAAAAATGACATGATTTGCAGAAGAAAAAAGTCCTTTTTCATCAGGACCGTACCACAAGAGCATTTTGACAATGGCAATTAATTAATTAATGTTCATGAATGTTGGAACATCCCCCGCATTCACCAGATTTGGCCCCCAGCGACTTCCATCTGTTTCCAGACCTAACAAAATTCATGCGCGAAAAGCGTTTTTCATCAAATGTTGAAATCGTATTTCACAGTCCTTCCCGATTCAGGGATAGCATTCATAAATTGGAATCTCGTTGAAACAAGCGTATTGATGTTCAGGGAGGCCATACTGAATAAAAAAGTGTATTTCAAGTAATAACATTGTGTTTGTCTTACCGAAGCTCAAAACTTATTGAACAACCCAGTAGAAACGGTGATTTGGACACTGAAAAATGAGTAGAGAGAGAAGCTACAGCATATCTTTTCTTCTAACTTTCTGGAACTCCACGATTTCTCCGAGAAAGTATTAGGTCTAGGTGTTAATTCGTGCGGTTTTTATTCAATATTTATAACCTAATTACAACAACATAACGTATAACTAACTTATTGAAAGTATTGCCCGTCGTTAGCGACGACTTTCTCCCATCTTTCGGGTAATTCCTCGATTCCGTGTCGATAGAAATTCTTATCCTTATCAGCGATCCAGTCAGAGACCCATTTTTCTATACCTTCAAAAGTAGTGAACCGCTGTGCTGCCAAATCGTTGCTCATGCAACGGAACAGATAGTAGTCCGAAGGAGCAATGTCTGGAGAATAAGGCGGGTGGGGTAACAGTTCCCATCCGACATTTTCGGGATAGGTTTTGACCGGTTTTACGATGTGGGGTCGAGCGTTGTCATTTTGAAAAATCAGCTTATCGTGGCTTTTATCCCATTCTCGTCGTTTTATGGCCAAAGCTTTGTTGCAAATGCATTAATTGTTGTTTATGGGATTGTCCTTCAATAATTTCATCAGGTTTTAAAAGCTCAAAGTACACCACACCTTTCATATCCCACCATATGCACAGTATAACCGTTGCGCAATGAATATTTCGCTTTGGTTGCGATGGACCTGGTTCACCAGGCTGTATCCAGGGCTTTTCACGTTTAGGATTCTTGTAATAACTCCCCTTTTCATCACCAGTAACGATTCGGCACAAGAACCCCTTTTTCTGCCATGCAAGCAGTAATGAAAAAGTACTTCCAGCAAAAAAGGCTTTATCAGGAACAAAACTTGACATGTTTAAATGCTAAAAACAGGTGTTGTTTACACTTTGACCAAAAAATCTATACTGCGTTAGATGCGTAATGACAGTAGCTGTCAAACACATATTTTATTTCAAAAATATTCGTTATATTTAGTAAGCAGTGCCATGTATTGTAAAACCGCACGAATTAACACCTAGACCTAATATTATTTAATACTTTTCAATTTATAATTAAGAACTGATATTTTTCTAACGATAATTTAATCGTTTTAAAATCGTGTGTTACTCTCAGTTATCTGAACTCGAGAGTTATCTGAGCAGTTTACAATATCATTGCTGGAATTTTTATTAATTAAGTCGATAGATTATTAAGAACAAGTCGTCCATCTTAGCACCGGTACTGGGTCTTGTGTTTTAAATATACTTGTGTTAGAGGTGGAATGGAATTGACCAAAATTCTTACATCATTTCCATAGAATTTTTCCCTACAGCAGTTCGGTCTCAATTCGGGCCGCGTTTCGATAGCGTCGGGAAACTCGCAGCTTCCCGCCCAACTGTTCACCACCATCGGCATCTACAAGGGTGAACGGGTGGCCATTAAGAAGGTGGCTAAAAAGAAGGTGTACATCACGTCGACGCTCCTGTGGGAGATCAAGCAAGCGCGAGACGTCAACCACGAAAATACGGTCCGCTTCGTCGGGGCTTGCATCGATCTACCGCGCCCGACCATACTGATCCTGACGGAGTACTGCCCGAAGGGTAGTCTTAAGGACGTGCTGGAGAACGAGGCAATCCAACTGGACTGGAACTTCCGAATGTCGCTCATACACGACGTCGTCAAGGGGATGGCCTATCTGCACAACAGTGACGTCGGAGTGCACGGCAAGCTGCGTTCGTGCAACTGTCTCATCGACGGGCGCTTTGTGCTGAAGATATCGGACTTTGGTCTGCGCACCCTGACCACACCGTCGGAGTACGTGCGGGACCAGAACTACTACAACAGTAAGCCGCAGCCGGTAACCGGCACCGATCTAACTGTTTTTGATAAGAACTGTACTTCGCAGAGCTGCTGTGGGTCGCTCCGGAGCTGCTGCCGGCCACCGTCATCCCGGGGACGCCAGCCACGCAGATGGGCGACGTGTACTCGTTTGCCATCATCCTGGAGGAGATAGTGGTCCGCGGCGGTCCTTACGAGACGGCCCGCCAGTTCATGGATCCGCAGGCCATCGTCGAGAGGGTAGGCCAGCACGAGAGTCCTCCGTTCCGGCCCTTCGTGGGCCAGCGCGATTGCCCACCGGATTTGCTCGACCTCATGGAGAAGTGCTGGTCCGACAGTCCCGACAGTAGACCAACGTTCTCGGGTATTCGTAGCAGTGTTCGGCTGATCATGAAGTAAGGTTATATGCAGAGTACCATCCGCACGAAAGTTCCATCAAGCAGACATGCCATTTCCCTCGTAGGGGCTTTTGCGAGAACCTGATGGACGACTTGTTGCGCCGCATGGAGCAGTACGCCAACAACCTCGAAAGTCTGGTCGAGGAAAAGACCGAGCAGCTCAGCATGGAAAAGCGGCGCACAGAGGAGCTGCTGTACCAAGTGTTACCGCGGCCCGTCGCCCAGCAACTCCTCGCCGGCGAGATGGTTCAACCGGAGCAGTTCGAGTGCGTAACGATCTACTTTAGCGATATAGTTGGGTTTACGGCACTGTGCGCCCAGAGCCGGCCGATGGAGGTGGTCGACTTCCTGAACGACCTCTACAGCACATTCGATCGCATCATCGGGTTCTACGACGTGTACAAGGTGGAAACGATTGGCGACGCGTACATGGTGGTGTCCGGATTGCCGGAACGCAACGGACGTGACCATGCGCGGGAGATCGGATTGATGGCGCTCGCCATCCTCGATGCGGTTAAATCGTTCACTATCAAACATAAGCCGGACTACCAGCTGAAGATTCGTATAGGCATCCACTCGGGACCGGTCTGTGCCGGGGTTGTTGGCCAGAAGATGCCTCACTACTGTCTGTTCGGGGACACCGTGAATACTGCTTCGCGCATGGAGTCCACTGGCCATCGTGAGTAGTCTTGGCACGCCCAACAGCTCCTTGGAAGCGCCTCATTGTTTCTCATGCGTTTTGCAGACCTCAAAATTCATGTATCGGAAGCGGCCAAACTGATACTGGATAAGTTCGGCACGTTCCGGGTCGAGCTGCGGGGTGATGTGGAGCTTAAGGGGAAAGGCATAGTGACCACCTACTGGCTACTAGAGTGTTCCGAACCGGACCCAAGGTAACTCGCCCTGCGCCAGTAGTTGAACCTTTCACATTCATCATCACCTGTTTCTTTTGCTAGACCGCCAACACCGATGAGAAACTACAACGAAAGCGAAGTTCCGTTTCCGATTCTATTTCCCGCCATCGGAAAGTAGAGCCCAAGTCAACAAACCCTTGAACGCTCGAGAGTGCCCTTGTAACTGTCAATGTTAGTCAACTCAGTGTCTTTCGCTTATTGTACCGGGTGCAGTAATACCTACCACCTTTCCCTATCGAAGGGTCCACACGTAACCATGTCGAAGAAGCTCACTTCACTTCCGACCATCATCACTCTGTGTCAATTGTATCAATCGTGGAAGCTACAGACCGGCTGTTAGGTAAAACACCAGCGCCCGCCACGAGGCGACAAATCAAGTACCAGTTCAGATTTACCGTATTGTAATCGATTTATGGGCAACAACGATACCCGTTTTACATGCACTATTTAGACGTACTTTACTGTGGCGTATGATGGAATAAATCGCTGTGAAGCGCAAACGATAGTGTGTTAACTTTATTTTACAACATTCCGCTACGCACATACCAGGTGTACATATAAGCTGTGTACATTACCATTACATTACCAGGTGTACATTACCTTATTTTTACACCAGGTAAATGATTTCAGGTCGAAAAAAATATATTTCGGTTTGCAACCCATCATTGAAAGGGTTAACTATGTCAAGTTTTGTGCCTGAAAATGACGTATGGCGGGGATTACTATTTTTCTGCTCCTCTTGAAGAAAACTGCTTCGGAATCGCACCAAATGCTTGTCGGGACTTCTGTTTGGAAGATCGCAGTGCTTTGAGTGGGTTAAAAAATTTCAAAATGGCGACTTAACAAATAAAAGCGTCGAAGGACTACAAAAAACGGACTTTCTGATGGGACAGAAAGGTGTGGTGTTGCACAAGCTCCTAAAACCTGATGGAAACGTTAATTACGATCGCTACTGACAACAAATGCTCAATTTGAACCATGCATTGATCGAAAAACGACCATAAAGACATTTTTCTTATCAAAAATGGGGACGCCTGGTGCCCCGTGCCCTGATGCACCAGACGCCCCAAAAAGCAAAACTGTTTCAGGATACTATCAAATCTTTTGGATGGGAGCTGCTATCCTCCCCGCTGTATTTGGCTGTATTTATCCTCCCCGTTGTATCCTCCCCGCTGTATCCTCCCCGCCAGACTTGGCGCTTTCCGAATATCATTCTTTTTCATCGATGGAACACGTATTGGAAGAGCAGTACTTCGTTTTTCTACGAAGAAGTCGAAATGCGATGACTAATTAGTTTAATTAAAAAGAGGAAGAATTCTTTCGTCTGAGAATCCATGATTTAGCAGAGAGATAGGAGAAATGTATAGTTAGCGATGGCACATACTTTGAATAAATTATTTTTTGGCTTTCTATTTAAGAAAAAATTTTTTTTTGGTCTAAAAAAACAACGGATTTAAGCTTATACACCTGGTAACCATATGTAAGTCTTTCCTGATCTAAACGACAAGTATCATTTTTGCGTGGTAAGCTTATCGAACTGATATACACTAACCCTAATTGAATAATTTTTCAATCGCTACGGAGGCAAAGGCTGCAAAAGGAACATCAAAGTTTAAAGCTGAAACAAATGTAAAAACTATCGTATTGAAGCAACTGAAACGGTGGCCAAACCAGGACGGCCAGGAAGGTTCTACTTGGTATATGGTGGGACTTGCAAGGAACAATTCATTATGAGTTACGTCCGTGTGGCCAAACACTAAATTCAGATCTCTACTGTCAACAACTGCACTGTTTGAAGCTACCAATTGACCAGAAATGACCAGAATCGGCCAACAAAAGAGGTGTTGTGTTCCATCAGGACAACGCAATACCACTCCCGCCTGTAGTGACTCGCCAAAAATTCTGAATGTTGCCGAGAAAGTTGCATTTGAAAGTGTTTTTGTTTCCTTGGTAGCGTATTCGGCACCCATTTTGCACACAGCTTTCTGAAACTCAATACTCCGGTCAATATATTGATAACATTGTCCCATGAGATGTATTTTTTTCATTTGTCACGGTTCACGGCTTAATATTTTTCGATCGTTGAACATTTATTCGAAAGGTTTATTCACTACATTTATGTATGAAATACAATTTTTGGTGCAGAAAATTTGGCTATAAGAAAAACTTATTTCCAAATTTTTAACTATTCTATTCTAAAAAACTATTCTTCAACTCAAACGGTACGGTATTTGAAAAGCTCATTTCATTTAAGCTCATTTTCATCTCGGTGGCTTTGTTAATAAGCAGGATTATCGTTTTTGGGGTTCGGAAAACCCACACCTTGTGCAAGAGAAGCCAATGCATCCAGAACGAGTGACTGTTTGTTGCGGATTTTGGGTCTGGCGACATCATCGGCCCATTTTCTTCGAAAATGAAGAACGAGCAGCCATAACCGTTGACAGCGTACGTTACCGAGACTGGTTCTTCGACGAAATTGAAGCTGAAAACTTAAACGACATCTGGTTTCAACAGTATGGTGCTATTTCAGGTGCTGCTGTTTCTAGGCGTCTTTAACGTGGATCGTCTTCAACGCTTGTACGACCTCGTTTAAGTTTAGCAACCCATCTATTTGCTGTATTAATTGATGGCGAAGAATCCTCATATACTTTCAACATTCGTTCATAAATTTCTTTTGCATTTCAACCTTCAACTTACTCCCACAAAACTTATTGCACAACCCAGCACATGACTCACATTTAATTTAATTCCCCCGTGTGACCTGTGGGCGCCTCCATCGTCTTTCACGAAGCCACTAGCGAAAGTGATTCAAAACGTATTTACCTAACCCGGTCCGGGTTTCGCTCACAACGCTCCGTACGCTCTCCGACGGTGATTTACCATTTAATGGAAGTTCACCACGAAACGCACCACGTTAAGCGTACAAGAGCGTGTACCGTCCGGCGTCTGTTTACATTCAACAAATACGAAGTGCGCCCATTGGCTGCCTGCAAACCGTAGTCGGCAATTTCCGTACATAAAAAACCCTAACCCCAAATGCTAACAAAAACCACATGGCACCTCCACGCGCCCAATGCGCCACGCCGAACTTCCGCAGGGTGTAAAGGGGCCTGTGCCGCGGAACTGAATGGGACTCTCTGTTTACAAATCGTAACGCTGCGTACACAGCCACGAGAAGCACTCGCGAGAGACTCGAGGAGCCTTGGAGAGCATATAGTGATCCGTCGGCAGTCGGAGAGCACAGAGAGCAACGGGATCGGCGCATTCGCGTTCCCAGCAACTAGGACACGGGGCTAAGGTACGCACCGCAGTTCGAGTGACCAACTCGCAGTCAGTTTGCTCTCGTGACACGACGCGCACGGTCGACGTGCGTTCTGCGGTGGTGTTTGCGGGACAGCTTCCGGAGGCCCCCAAATGTGAGACGGAAGAAGGAAGGCGACCTTTAAAAGGGCCCGTCGTTCGAAAAGTTTCGCCAAAACGACCCAGTTGGGAGTTGCAGTGGCAAGTTGGCTCTCCTTCCCGTCGGTGAGTGTCGCTGGGCTGCGGTGCGGTTTCCCTCGGTTCGGTTGCAGTTCGGTTGCAGTGTCCTCAGGCTAAATGCAAGTGGCAGTAATTCTTGCTGCAATTTACTGCGTCCTTGATGGGTCCATCCAGCAGCCGAGAGTGTTTTGTGGCGTTGTTTGAAAGTGCAGTAGACCCCGGTGTAGCTCGAAGAAAAAGTATTATTTTTGTATAAAATTCTAAAACTGGCAGAGGATACTGTTCGGTCGGTTGCTCCCGAGAAATTGTCGCACTCTGTGCTACGAGCAACCAGGCGCCTCCATCACGCCCTCCTTATCGTATATCAATTTCAAATTGGTAGTAATTATCTGCCTAACCGTGCTCAGAACCGAGTGTTTGTTCGTTCCCGTGGACCAACGCGGGTGAATCTTTACGCGGATCCTTTTGCTCCTTTTTGCTGCTCCTTTTATCATATCTCGTTCCCAATCGTTTCGTTAATGGTTCCCCGTTAAGCTCTCGCAGGAACAGCACGCAATGCAAAGGGAATTAATTCGTTCTCCTTGTGAGTCGCCTGTTCAACGAAAAAGTGAGCTTCACCGTGATAGTGTTACTGCTTCCTCCCGGAGGGGTTAGTTCGGTTGCCGTATCCGATCATAGTTTGTGATAAAACCTGGTCCTTCCTGGTGAGCAAGCAGATGAGTAGCAGCAGTGCTGCCGTTGGATGGCTCGGTGCTTTGGGGTGCGCTGCAAAAATGGAACTCGAACACCGTGCTCGTGATGAAAGTGCTAATCATGGTTTTATGATCTCGAGCCGTCCCTCCGGTCCGGCGCAAACCCCCCGAAGTGGGTATCAGTGCAGTCGTTGAGCAGCAACGGAGCTCCCGGCGTATTCCGTGTGTGAGTGTGTGCGTAAAAGCCAGCAAATAAGAATCGTCCCTTTTTTCCGATGAAAGCGAAAAAAATGCGCATGAAGTACGGCAAGCTGTTTATTTTGTTCATGATTTGCTTCAATCTGGTCGTGTTCTACTACTCCTGGAAGTACTTCCTCAGCAGTGGCCACTTCCTGGCGGACACGTTTGCCAGCGGTCCCGGCCAGAGTCACCCGGCGGCGGGGGTCCTGCTCCGGCCGGCCGAGTCGGTTCCCCTTGCCAGCTACGAAAGCTCGTACCGTATTGGCGATCCCGGAGGAGCTACGCTGAACCGATTGCGGCTTGCGCTAGCGCCAACATTCAGCGAGCATCCGGCCGGCGGCCGGATGTCCTCGCAGCATGGCAACGGTCAACGTGACCGTGTCCAGCTGACCAACGGCTACCTGCGGCGTAGCATCACGTTCGTGTTTCGCGATTTCTTCGACTTTGACAACGATCTGCTCCAGTCGATCGCCAGCGTCACGAACCTGATCCCGCACGCGAACGTGTTTGTGATCGCACCGGAACTGCCGTACCCGCCGCTGGACATCTTCAACGCCGCCTTGCTCTCTACCGGACCGGGTCGGGTGGCACCGGGCCGGAACCACAGTTCCGGTCCTCCGAACGTAGGTTGGTTCGAAAAGGGCAGCAGCGTACGGTTCTTCAGCCTCGGCTACGACGTCACGAAGTCACTGCGTGATACGTTCCCCATCATGCACGTCACCACGCGCTACGTGTTGTTCATGCCGGACAGCGTGCGACTCACCGGGCGGGCCCTCCTTTCGCGGATGCTGCGCGAAATCGATACCCCGTCCGGTGACGAGCTGCTCCTGCAGCAACATCAGCATCTGCTGCTGCGCCAAAATGCCAACCAACAGCCGCAACAGCAGCAACAGCCGCAGCAACAGCAGCGGCAGCAGATGTTCGATTTAAACCGTAAACAGGAACGGCGCATCGTGGCGGTACCGTTCGCCTCGAACCAGAAGGCCAACGCCAACTGTGTCCAGATGCTGCTCGACCTGCCCAACTGGACGCTCGAATACGTCACCGGCAACGAGACCGACAGCTGCGATATGGTAATTAAGTTAATTAATCAGCCCGTCAGCCCGTCACCGCCACGTTCTTCCTTTGATTATGGGGCCCCCCACCATCATTATGCTGGGGCCGCACGCAATCCGAAACAGGGAACTGGTGTCCCAATAGGGGAAGCACGGGAATGATAATGGTTTTCCGCAAATCCTCGCAATCCCATCGCGGCCATCATCGTATTCCATCATATTCTCGGTCGCGCGGCATTGCGCTGCGCGAAATCAATCAAACGGATATCCGGAAGCCCCAATTCCGCCGCCCACAGCCGCCTTTTTGGTGGCGCTTGGATATGAATACTTATTTTCCGGCGGTTCGGGTGAATATTTGTCACAAAATCGGCCGCCGACGAGGATGGCTTGCAAATGTCATAAGCAATCGGTGGATGGCGGTGGCTTCGTTTCGGTTGGATGGTGGTTGTACATATTTTTTGGGCGCTTTTTTTTGCTTTCGGCGCTTTTGGGAATTGGGAACCGTTCGTGACACCGTATCGTGACGGGTGAGAAAACGGGACGCGGAAATTAAGCCTATTGTTCCTAGTGTGCAGTGGTGTAAGCACAATGCAGAAACCGTCTTTTCGCTTGCATGGTTAGTTATGAATATTGCGATCTTTTTTATTTCGTTGTACGGTAGGTGTGCCAACGATCGATGGAGGGCTATTCTTGATACATTTTTGGGATTGTTTAGTTCATCTTTGCTTACTTGTATTTTCCAATAACTTTTATACATATAGAAGTAGTTGATAACAGCTTTCGTTTGAATATGGCATGGCATCAGTGTTTTACTTTTTTGATCTAATTTCTTATTTCTTATTTTTAAATGAGGGAGTTTAATAATTTCCACTTCTTTCCTTTTCTTATTAAATTATGGTTATCTAAATACATGTTGACATGAATAAGACATGTTTTTGGAATATTATCATGATTTCAAAGCATTCAGAACATTGAAAATGAGTAATTACAGTCGTGCGCCACAATTCCGCTTCAAAAAGTGAAGATAAAACGTTCGCAAAAGAAATAACTTGAATGAAATGTGTTTATGCATAAATTCAAACTTTACCTAACATATTGATAGGGCACGCTCTTTGGTTGAAGTTATCCTATACTCAGTTACTATTTACCTTTTTTAAGGCAAAATTACATCTCATTAGTGGTGTATGCATTTATAATCATATACCAAATAACTTTGTTCAAATAGTGTTCATGTTCAGTACCTCAAGATAGAAATGTTGTTTTCACTATTGGCATAAAAAAAATCTTTTCTACCTACTTAAAGTTAGTGCATGTGTTTTGCTATTCTTTAAAATCTCTTTAAAATTATCATCAACCTCATGACACTGTCACCATCCTGTTCGGAATTATTTCTCGTCCACATCGAGCGCCAGGATGAAGAATGCTCCGCCCATGGCTAGGGCAGCAATGTCACCGTCAATCTGGTAAACATTTTCGACAGCTGACTGGTGCATCAACAAAAGCTTTTCGCTAAGTCCTTCTGTAGGGACCCCCAGTACGATATTATTTTTTCCGCTCGGTATCTCTGGATCTTTGCCCAATCTGGTGGCGTATGTCCTCCGAATGGAGCTATCGTCTTCAGCATCTTGATAAGCTTCATGAACGTTTCGAACGGACCAGGCGATGAAGGTGAACAGTGAGGGTAACACAACAACGAGAACAGAAGTTTGCGAAGAATTTTTAAATTGTCCCACCGATTAAGGTTAATACCAGATAACATGTTCCCCGCGATTCTTATGTTAGGTCAGACGGTGCTGTTCAGTGCGGTATCTCTTATTCCATTGACATTTGTTGTAGATTTTTTCAACAAAGTGAATTATCCAACCGAGGTTCGACATTGAATATTATGATCAATTAGCCTTAAGATCTGCGCTACCTTCAACAGGAAAATCGACCGTCATGAATCTTTCGAAGTTGAAAATAGTAAGATTTTGCCTATGCTATTCCTGCAACAAATATGATTTTCAAATCAGTTAAATTCATTCAATCAACCAATCAATCTTCGAAAAAGACATTATGTAGCGGGGCATAAGTTTAAAGCCATAGTGACAAGGATAATTTATTATGACGAGTGTTATATTATCATTACACTGAATAGCAAAAAGACGCTTAGCTACTGAACATTTGCATAATGTGCGAAACTATGAGAATATCGTCTTTGCAAAATGTAATTTCAGAGTTCTAAGAGCAAAATTATGACAGGAAAATGTCATTTGGATTTAATCTCGTGTACGTGTGGAAGAGGCCATTTGCGGCCAAAGGTGTATCTAAGCACCACTAAAACAAGTTTAGTTGAAATTGGAAGCTTTTAGTTTTTCACACCAATTTCCTTCGCATTGAACGGTAACAAAGCAACTAGAATAGAGTTAGTTATTTATAAGTAATAATAACATGAGTTTACACAGGTTTTCATATTCAAACTGCAAAATGAAGACTGAGAAACACACGTTGACAAGGCATCATTCTGTTTCTGACAACCGAGTTAAGTGAAAATGAAGGTTGTGTTCATCATATTAAAGCTGTTGGTAGTAAGAATTCAACACCCCAACGAATTGATAAACGTATAGTGAACACCTCAACTACAAACCCTCGTCTATCCGTCAAAACTATTCAACAAAAGCTTCAACCAGAGTGTAAAGTAGAACCTTCTGTACATGGCATCCGACTCTATAAGGCAAATCTGGCCAAGTAGTGGCACACAGCGACTGCCCAGTCACCAATCCTGGGCGAGTAATCGACCTAATGAAACGAATCATTTTACTGCAGTACGTAAGCAATGTTCTAATTTATCGGCCTCTGGGCCCAGACCGGTCCTGCGTCCGGGGTTCGGTGACAACGTTCCACTAGCCGAGGCGCTGGCCGCAGAGGTGAAATCATAAAATATGCACCATCTTGGATTGCACCCCAAAGAACAATCACCGGACCGGACCGGAAGACGGCAGGCTCCCAGAGTCGGAGGCGGAACCGTGCCATTCCAGCCACCTGCAATCAGATACACGCGCGCCCGAAACAGGTGCTCCCGAATGTACTTCATCTTGCGCCGATTGTGTTTCGCCGAGCTCCACTCCGTTTCACTTCTTTGTTACTTTATTGTTTCATTTCTTACTTGCCCCGTACCCACTTGTTCCGTTTCTTGGGATTTCTTGCAGTTCAAACAAAAGCACGCCATCCTGGTCGAGACGGAGCTGCTGAAGGAGATGCCTGACGCACTATCGGCGCCCTTTCCGGATATGTTCTACATACAGGCCAAGTTGGCGGGCACGAAGGTACGTAGCTCTTACCCTAACACCACCGGAGACAGGGAGACCTGCGAACGATTTACGTTTTCTTTCACACCAACACACGGTAACATAGGGGCTGTCGGGTGCCGCGGGGGGAGCTCCTTTGGACCGCGTCACTCATACGCCCTTGCGTCCCGCAAACGACGGTTTGCCGCGACGGTACTGATTGCATCTCCGTGACCCTTAAGGATTGCTCCTTCGGCCCAACGACAGCGAGAAAGGTGGACAGAAGTGGCGCCGTAACGTTGTGGGCTGCGAAGCGTAAAATCATTAAACATTACGAGTCTCCCCCGGGAAGCGCTATTCCTTCGATTTTCCGGAAGGGCCCGCGTCGGGTCCCGAAACCCGATTAAGCGTTGCGGGGAGTCCTGCTACCTTGGCCATCCCCGGGCTCGAAAATGGCTGCCCTGGCTTTTGGGTCCAATTTATTGTACCTACCACCAGTTGCCGCCACTCGGTGCCGGGCTGGTAACGTCGTTTATCACAATACGCCTGTCAAGCGGAAGGTTAATCCCGAGCCTGGCTGAGCATGAATGGAAAAAAGTGATGAAAAAATTTACCCTCACACACACGCGCGCACGCGCCCACAAGTGCCCTTCGACGGCGACGGCAGAAACCAGGAAGAAGGACCCATGCGCCGTGGTCCTCGGTCCACCGCCATATGCGGCGCTGGCAAATGGTTATATGAACACTTCATCTTTTCGTCCTCCCACTGTGACTTTTTCCACGCACACACACACACCCCAGACACACACACAGACACATTGGGGCTACTTAGTTGCCAGCGCGAGCCCTGGAATGTAGCTAACCACTGGCGATGGTTCCTGCGATGAATTTTAAAGCCAAAGCACCGTGTTCCGTTTGCCGTGTGCAAGGACATGGCACGGTTGTGCCTTTGTTGCAAACGCCACCTTGAATACGAATGACGGCCGCTTCCGGTGAACGAATTAAGCCAATGTCGCAGAATCGCAGAAGTTTGACCCACAGCTTGATTCCGTTTCGGCAGTGCCGATTTTCCAATCGGTTTCCCTACTTTTGTCCCCGTGTTTTCGGGTCCATTACGCCGTTACCTGTTTTAATGGCTCCTCGAAATGGGCGCTTTCTTGTTCTTTTGATTTTTGCTCAAGTTTTGTCGATCAAACCAAGATTTTTGCAGTTGGGCCATGGTGTTACGTGACCAGAAGAACTTTTTTATTTCCCCCGCCAAAACTTTCTTTTCCATCGAAAAACACCGATGAAAAGCTATTGCCGAGACGCATTTTCGTATGTTCACCTTTTCTTCAGTCCTTTCAAATCCTATTTCACGAACCGGAACCTAAAGCTTCTTGGAGCTCGCTGTCCAGGGAGGGTTTACCGATTACGAAGGATTGCGGTCTCTAAAAGGAATCTCGTGAACTCGTGAGCTCAAGCGACCCAACTGAAGAGAGAAGAACGAGAGACTGTTGGCTTTTGGGCAAGGTTTTTATGCGGCTCCTTTCACTAATAGGTTTGCGATTGAATAAATTTGATTTGTTTCCCGACCCATTTAGCGATGAGCTAGCTGGCATCGTCGTCTTCCGTGTGCGCCGAATCGCTTTAACGTTCTAAAGTCCACTTTCGGCTGGAAACTGACCCACAGAAAAATGGTACACTAAAACTGGATAACTTTCATTCAACAGATGTGAATTGCTAGTTGGTTCTACTTGCAGTCCATTTCAAAATGGAATCAAATAACTGATTGAACCCAGCATACGGCTGTTATTTATAGAAACTATATCAACTTCATGGTTTCCTACATTTACTAGGTCTAAGAGTTGAGAACCGGACTGTTAAAAAGATGGCTGTACCTGTCGATTGGGACTTCCCAGTTTAGCGGTTCATTCATCATTACCTTGTTTTGACATCAGGTAAATGATTTCAGGTCGAAAAAAAATTATTTCGGTTTGCAACCCATCATTGAAAGGGTTAAAGTATGTCAACTTTTGTGCCTGAAAATGACGTTTTGCGGGGATTATTATTTTTCTGCTCCTCTTGAAGAAAACTGCTTCGGAATCGCACCAAATGCTTGTCGGGACTTGTGTTTGGAAGATCGCAGTGCTTTAAGTGGTTTAAAAAATTCCAAAATGGCGATTTTGACTTAACAAAAAAAAGCGTCGAAGGACTCCAAAAAACGGACTTTCTGATGGGACAGAAAGGTGTGGTGTTTCACAAGCTCCTAAAACCTGATGAAAACGTTAATTCCGATCGCTACTGACAACAAATGATCAATTTGAACCATGCATTGATCGAAAAACGACCAAAAGCCGTTCCTGTTTTCTAATGGAGGCGCCTGGTGGCCCGTGGAATCAAGCACCAGGCGCCCAAAAAACAAAACTGTTTCAGGATACTATCAAATCACTTGGATGGGAGCTGCTATCCCTCCCCGCGTTATTCACCAGACTTGGTTCTTTCCGAATATCATTCATTTTCATCGATGGGACACGTATTGGCTGAGCAGCCCTTCGTTTTTCTACGAGGAAGTCGAAATGGATGACTAATTAGTTTACTTAAAAAGTCGAAGAATTCTTTCGTCTGGGAATCCATGATTTAGCAGAGAGATAGGAGAAATGTATAGCTAGCGATGGCACATACTTTGAATAAAATAGAAATCGCATTAAAATTTTATAAACGTTTTTTGTGTGTTAAAAACAGTCCGGTTCTCAACTCTTAGACCTAGTATACCATTCCTCTGTAAGAGAATCATAGTTGGTTGTAGTGCTAGTGACTAGTCGAATGATTATCGGCTATTGCCCGGTTTGATACATTAAAATATATTGTTTTATGAATCACTCTCAGAAAGCTTCGGTGATTGAGTCAGTTATTTAAGTTAAATTTAAGCTCACTTATTGTTGGACACTCTGATCAAAGTTCCAAAATATTTCCATTATTTTGAACCATGTCGCGTGACTCTTCACTACGACATTCCTTGGTACATTCCATTCCATTACTTTACATAAACAGCCTTAAAGAAACGATACGATTTGTAGTTAATTATCGGCATACTAGTGTGTGCCTACCGGAGGCGTCTCGCATCGCATGATGGTGCAATCGTATGAGTAATAAAAAAATACTCCCCCCTATTTGCAATAAACCAGTCGACGATGGTTGCCGGAATTTAAAATTGCCGATGCCGAGAAAATTTCACCCATCGTAACGCTCACCCAGCAAATTTAAACCTTTTCCTGCTCCAGCACTTCCTGCTCCAACTTGATGACGGTGGTGTCGATGATCATGATTTACGACACACCCCGCGTTAGAAAGCGCGCGCCGTCGAGAGTCGAGTCTACCAATTTCTGATCCGAGAAGTTGCACATCATCATCGCCGTGCGCGGGAATCGTGGAACGCGCTATCAAGTGCCAAACTTAACCAACTTTAAGCAGTAATTCACACGCCGTCGGATCCTTTTCCGGATCGGTCGGTGGCTCGTAGACTAGGCAAACACCCGCCGGGGAGCCGTCGGTCGATTGGCACGGCAAAAAGGAAAAACTGGAAGCCAACGGCTAAGCGGCTCGTCAAAGCAACACGGAGGCGACCGCCGCCATTCATCGTTTGGATAGGACGAGACAACGGGGGGTACCTACCGCCACACCGGGCAAGCCGGTATTATGAAGATAAATATTTGAGTTTTACGACGCCGGCGTCTTCGTCGACGCCGGTGTGACCTTCCCAACCGAATCTCACCTCGAATCCGCACGTTCACGGAGCGCGGAGTTATTTCTGATTTTCGGCCCGCCGCTATTTACGTACTGGAAAGTACATTATCCTGGAGGCTCGCTGTCTTGGCGAATCCGCAGGATGCGAATGGGTAGAATCACGGAACCGGCGGATCACAAAAACGCTCTGAATGGGCCGCCCGCCAACATCTTGGCCTCGGGATGATGGGAAAGCGAAAGCGGCCAGCTCGCTAATGGTGCCATAAAGATGATGCCGCCCGCCGCGAGTACGACGAAAGTCCCAATGTAAACACTGCTTTTTATCAAACAATTGTTAATGAAAGAACCAACCAACCATTTCCGGCTCCGGCGTTTCCGCGTTGGTTCCGCCATGGCCGGCCCAACGACGTAATGAAGCGTTCGCTTTAAAAAGTCATTTCAGCATCGAGCAAAATCGAACGGAAATATCCCTGCCACCGGGACCAGGATGCCGGACTGTGTCGCCTGTGCGCCGTTTCTGGCAGCACTTGAAATAATGATTACGCTACGCAAGTCTGCGTAGTACGCACCAAATTTAAGCATTGTTTCTCGCCGCATGCGATCGGAATGGCCAGCTCGGATGAGAGGAGGAAGTTGCTCGAGAATTTAATTTCGCTAACGACCGCTCTGTTTCGCCCCTGTCACGCCGCCTGGTGCAGGACTGGCCTTCGGATTGGCCTCACGAAGCCTTTACACATTACCAGCCTAATGACTCCTCCCCAGGCGCCCGTGTGTGTGTGTTTGTGAAATTTGTAATTCAATTTAATGCCTTCCCGAAGGCGAAGCTACTGGCACTGCTCGAGGGCGAGAGCTTCCCCCGTCCGGTAGCCGAAAGCTTTCCCCTATGCAAATAAAGCAATTTACTCTGAGTCGCAAGGTGAGCCTTACTTTGTCAGAAAAAAAAACTCAAGTATTGAGTGAAGTGCACACTTCCTTGCTGAACAATGTCTTGTTCTTCAGCTCTAACCTTTCCGAAACGGTTCCCTGTAATTGTTTTGTGCTTCGTCTTTGGTGTTTACTTTAATCGTGAATATTTTTTGTTCATCAGCGAATGCCACATACTAAATATGAGACGAATACGTTAGTTTATCACTTTGTCACAACCACAATTAAATTTTGCGACCTCAAATAGAAGCGTTTTCATTGCAATAGACAGTGTGGAAATTACTTGACTTAAGGCAAAGATTAATGCCAAGAACGAGTAAAAAACCTTTCGCTAGTTTTACTTCTACAGGGTGGCAACGTGAAAGTGATACACTCATTCGAGAGCTCATCGTTTTAATTTTTACAGCTATAGGTCCGATCTTTGTTTACTATTTGAAAAAGTACTATGTTTATAGTCTATTCATACGTGATAAAGTCAGTGATAAAGCTTGTGTTTCGTTAACCAGAAAATTGTAATGGATTCTTAAAGAGAACAAATCAAAATCTTGCATCTTCAAAACATCACAAACATTCAGATATGGAGAAAGCGGTCACAATTGAACTTGACCAGATTATTCGTGTACAGGACTATCAAACGGTTCAAGGAACCTGGTACTGTTGTCCCCAAAAAGAAACCGGGGGAAAAAGCGGGCTGTACGGACTTTAGGGTAATCAAAGCGGTGAAGGAGCGTATTCGACGAAATCCGGCCCGCTCGGGAAGAAAAATGGCACGTGAGATGAAAATGAGTCACACCTCCATGCAAAACATAATCAAAAAGGATCTTGGATATAGCCCTTTTAAGAAACAGAGGATTCATGGATTACTTCTCAAAAATATTGCCGACAGGGTGCCAGATCTCGGATGCTCCTGAAGACGCACGCTGCTCACAAGAATAATTTTTTCGGACGAACATTTTTTTACTTCAGAGGCAACTTTGAACAAGCAAAATGATCGTGTCTATGGCGGAAGTCTTCGTGATGTACCAGCCGGAAAAAAGGGGTCGAGAGGTACCAAAATGCATCAGTTGTGATGGTTTGGGGAGCAATATCAGCAAAAGGGAAACTACCACTGTTATTCATCGATCGGGGCGTGAAAATCAACAAGGAATATACTTGCAAAACGTTATCAGAAGCCATTTGCTTCTTGTGCCAAGGAACTTTTAGGAGATAAAGATTTTTGCTTTCAACAGTATTCAGCACCTGCGCATAAAGCATTGGTTGTTTAGAAATGGTGTAAACAAAATTTGCCATGTTTTATCAGTTCCTCTGAATGACCCTCATCGTCTCCAGATTTGAACCCACTCGATTTCAGTATTTGAGGATACATTCTAGGAAAGTTAGACGACG